>NW_027364594.1:0-204689 GCF_046119375.1 Phyllobates terribilis
CAGCTCCTTTCATTCAGTCAGTAGCTTCAAACATTTCTGGTATATGAAAAACATGTTTTTCAATGGCAAAAATCAATGAATATTGTAAATGCACAAACAGTAATATCTCCACATTGCACGGTGCAATTCTGAAATTTTTAGCTTTTTCCTGTTAATCCTAGCATGATAAAGAAGATTCAAAGAGAGTGAGATGCCAGCTCCTTTCATTCAGTCAGTAGCTTCAAACATTTCTGGACGTTTTTCAATGGCAAAAATCAATGAATATTGTAAATGCACAAACAGTAATATCTCCACATTGCAAGGTGCAATTCTGAAATTTTTTGCTTTTTCCTGTTAATCCTAGCATGATAAAGAAGATTCAAAGAGAGTGAGATGCCAGCTCCTTTCATTCAGTCAGTAGCTTCAAACATTTCTGGTATATGAAAAACATGTTTTTCAATGGCAAAAATCAATGAATATTGTAAATGCACAAACAGTAATATCTCCACATTGCACGGTGCAATTCTGAAATTTTTAGCTTTTTCCTGTTAATCCTAGCATGATAAAGAAGATTCAAAGAGAGTGAGATGCCAGCTCCTTTCATTCAGTCAGTAGCTTCAAACATTTCTGGTATATGAAAAACATGTTTTTCAATGGCAAAAATCAATGAATATTGTAAATGCACAAACAGTAATATCTCCACATTGCAAGGTGCAATTCTGAAATTTTTTGCTTTTTCCTGTTAATCCTAGCATGATAAAGAAGATTCAAAGAGAGTGAGATGCCAGCTCCTTTCATTCAGTCAGTAGCTTCAAACATTTCTGGTATATGAAAAACATGTTTTTCAATGGCAAAAATCAATGAATATTGTAAATGCACAAACAGTAATATCTCCACATTGCACGGTGCAATTCTGAAATTTTTAGCTTTTTCCTGTTAATCCTAGCATGATAAAGAAGATTCAAAGAGAGTGAGATGCCAGCTCCTTTCATTCAGTCAGAAGCTTCAAACATTTCTGGTATATGAAAAACATGTTTTTCAATGGCAAAAATCAATGAATATTGTAAATGCACAAACAGTAATATCTCCACATTGCAAGGTGCAATTCTGAAATTTTTTGCTTTTTCCTGCTGATCCTAGCATGATAAAGAAGATTCAAAGAGAGTGAGATGCCAGCTCCTTTCATTCAGTCAGTAGCTTCAAACATTTCTGGTATATGAAAAACATGTTTTTCAATGGCAAAAATCAATGAATATTGTAAATGCACAAACAGTAATATCTCCACATTGCAAGGTGCAATTCTGAAATTTTTTGCTTTTTCCTGCTAATCCTAGCATGATAAAGAAGATTCAAAGAGAGTGAGATGCCAGCTCCTTTCATTCAGTCAGTAGCTTCAAACATTTCTGGTATATGAAAAACATGTTTTTCAATGGCAAAAATCAATGAATATTGTAAATGCACAAACAGTAATATCTCCACATTGCACGGTGCAATTCTGAAATTTTTAGCTTTTTCCTGTTAATCCGAGCATGATAAAGAAGATTCAAAGAGAGTGAGATGCCAGCTCCTTTCATTCAGTCAGTAGCTTCAAACATTTCTGGTATATGAAAAACATGTTTTTCAATGGCAAAAATCAATGAATATTGTAAATGCACAAACATTAATATCTCCACATTGCAAGGTGCAATTCTGAAATTTTTTGCTTTTTCCTGCTAATCCTAGCATGATAAAGAAGATTCAAAGAGAGTGAGATGCCAGCTCCTTTCATTCAGTCAGTAGCTTCAAACATTTCTGGTATATGAAAAACATGTTTTTCAATGGCAAAAATCAATGAATATTGTAAATGCACAAACAGTAATATCTCCACATTGCACGGTGCAATTCTGAAATTTTTAGCTTTTTCCTGTTAATCCTAGCATGATAAAGAAGATTCAAAGAGAGTGAGATGCCAGCTCCTTTCATTCAGTCAGTAGCTTCAAACATTTCTGGTATATGAAAAACGTTTTTCAATGGCAAAAATCAATGAATATTGTAAATGCACAAACAGTAATATCTCCACATTGCAAGGTGCAATTCTGAAATTTTTTGCTTTTTCCTGTTAATCCTAGCATGATAAAGAAGATTCAAAGAGAGTGAGATGCCAGCTCCTTTCATTCAGTCAGTAGCTTCAAACATTTCTGGTATATGAAAAACATGTTTTTCAATGGCAAAAATCAATGAATATTGTAAATGCACAAACAGTAATATCTCCACATTGCAAGGTGCAATTCTGAAATTTTTAGCTTTTTCCTGTTAATCCTAGCATGATAAAGAAGATTCAAAGAGAGTGAGATGCCAGCTCCTTTCATTCAGTCAGTAGCTTCAAACATTTCTGGTATATGAAAAACATGTTTTTCAATGGCAAAAATCAATGAATATTGTAAATGCACAAACAGTAATATCTCCACATTGCAAGGTGCAATTCTGAAATTGTTTGCTTTTTCCTGCTAATCCTAGCATGATAAAGAAGATTCAAAGAGAGTGAGATGCCAGCTCCTTTCATTCAGTCAGTAGCTTCAAACATTTCTGGTATATGAAAAACATGTTTTTCAATGGCAAAAATCAATGAATATTGTAAATGCACAAACAGTAATTTCTCCGCATTGCAAGGTGCAATTCTGAAATTTTTTGCTTTTTCCTGCTCCTCTTAGCATGATAAAGAAGATTCAAAGAGAGTGAGATGCCAGCTCCTTTCATTCAGTCAGTAGTTCAATCATTTCTGGACGTTTTTCAATGGCAAAAATCAATGAATATTGTAAATGCACAAACAGTAATTTCTCCGCATTGCAAGGTGCAATTCTGAAATTTTTTGCTTTTTCCTGCTCCTCTTAGTATGATAAAGAAGATTCAAAGAGAGTGAGATGCCAGCTCCTTTCATTCAGTCAGTAGCTTCAAACATTTCTGGTATATGAATAACATGATGTTTTTCAATGGCAAAAATCAATGAATATTGTAAATGCACAAACAGTAATTTCTCCGCATTGCAAGGTGCAATTCTGAAATTTTTTGCTTTTTCCTGCTCCTCTTAGCATGATAAAGAAGATTCAAAGAGAGTGAGATGCCAGCTCCTTTCATTCAGTCAGTAGCTTCAATCATTTCTGGTATATGAATAACATGATGTTTTTCAATGGCAAAAATTAATGAATATTGTAAATGCACAAACAGTAATTTCTCCGCATTGCAAGGTGCAATTCTGAAATTTTTTGCTTTTTCCTGCTCCTCTTAGCATGATAAAGAAGATTCAAAGAGAGTGAGATGCCAGCTCCTTTCATTCAGTCAGTAGCTTCAATCATTTCTGGACGTTTTTCAATGGCAAAAATCAATGAATATTGTAAATGCACAAACAGTAATTTCTCCGCATTGAAGGTGCAATTCTGAAATTTTTTGCTTTTTCCTGCTCCTCTTAGCATGATAAAGAAGATTCAAAGAGAGTGAGATGCCAGCTCCTTTCATTCAGTCAGTAGCTTCAAACATTTCTGGTATATGAAAAACATGTTTTTCAATGGCAAAAATCAATGAATATTGTAAATGCACAAACTAATATCTCCACATTGCAAGGTGCAATTCTGAAATTTTTTGCTTTTTCCTGTTAATCCTAGCATGATAAAGAAGATTCAAAGAGAGTGAGATGCCAGCTCCTTTCATTCAGTCAGTAGCTTCAAACATTTCTGGTATATGAAAAACATGTTTTTCAATGGCAAAAATCAATGAATATTGTAAATGCACAAACAGTAATATCTCCACATTGCAAGGTGCAATTCTGAAATTTTTTGCTTTTTCCTGCTAATCCTAGCATGATAAAGAAGATTCAAAGAGAGTGAGATGCCAGCTCCTTTCATTCAGTCAGTAGCTTCAAACATTTCTGGTATATGAAAAACATGTTTTTCAATGGCAAAAATCAATGAATATTGTAAATGCACAAACAGTAATATCTCCACATTGCACGGTGCAATTCTGAAATTTTTAGCTTTTTCCTGTTAATCCTAGCATGATAAAGAAGATTCAAAGAGAGTGAGATGCCAGCTCCTTTCATTCAGTCAGTAGCTTCAAACATTTCTGGTATATGAAAAACATGTTTTTCAATGGCAAAAATCAATGAATATTGTAAATGCACAAACAGTAATATCTCCACATTGCAAGGTGCAATTCTGAAATTTTTTGCTTTTTCCTGTTAATCCTAGCATGATAAAGAAGATTCAAAGAGAGTGAGATGCCAGCTCCTTTCATTCAGTCAGTAGCTTCAAACATTTCTGGTATATGAAAAACATGTTTTTCAATGGCAAAAATCAATGAATATTGTAAATGCACAAACAGTAATATCTCCACATTGCAAGGTGCAATTCTGAAATTTTTTGCTTTTTCCTGCTAATCCTAGCATGATAAAGAAGATTCAAAGAGAGTGAGATGCCAGCTCCTTTCATTCAGTCAGTAGCTTCAAACATTTCTGGTATATGAAAAACGTTTTTCAATGGCAAAAATCAATGAATATTGTAAATGCACAAACAGTAATATCTCCACATTGCACGGTGCAATTCTGAAATTTTTAGCTTTTTCCTGTTAATCCTAGCATGATAAAGAAGATTCAAAGAGAGTGAGATGCCAGCTCCTTTCATTCAGTCAGTAGCTTCAAACATTTCTGGTATATGAAAAACATGTTTTTCAATGGCAAAAATCAATGAATATTGTAAATGCACAAACAGTAATATCTCCACATTGCAAGGTGCAATTCTGAAATTTTTTGCTTTTTCCTGTTAATCCTAGCATGATAAAGAAGATTCAAAGAGAGTGAGATGCCAGCTCCTTTCATTCAGTCAGTAGCTTCAAACATTTCTGGTATATGAAAAACATGTTTTTCAATGGCAAAAATCAATGAATATTGTAAATGCACAAACAGTAATATCTCCACATTGCAAGGTGCAATTCTGAAATTTTTTGCTTTTTCCTGCTAATCCTAGCATGATAAAGAAGATTCAAAGAGAGTGAGATGCCAGCTCCTTTCATTCAGTCAGTAGCTTCAAACATTTCTGGTATATGAAAAACATGTTTTTCAATGGCAAAAATCAATGAATATTGTAAATGCACAAACAGTAATATCTCCACATTGCACGGTGCAATTCTGAAATTTTTAGCTTTTTCCTGTTAATCCTAGCATGATAAAGAAGATTCAAAGAGAGTGAGATGCCAGCTCCTTTCATTCAGTCAGTAGCTTCAAACATTTCTGGTATATGAAAAACATGTTTTTCAATGGCAAAAATCAATGAATATTGTAAATGCACAAACAGTAATATCTCCACATTGCAAGGTGCAATTCTGAAATTTTTTGCTTTTTCCTGCTAATCCTAGCATGATAAAGAAGATTCAAAGAGAGTGAGATGCCAGCTCCTTTCATTCAGTCAGTAGCTTCAAACATTTCTGGTATATGAAAAACATGTTTTTCAATGGCAAAAATCAATGAATATTGTAAATGCACAAACAGTAATATCTCCACATTGCACGGTGCAATTCTGAAATTTTTAGCTTTTTCCTGTTAATCCTAGCATGATAAAGAAGATTCAAAGAGAGTGAGATGCCAGCTCCTTTCATTCAGTCAGTAGCTTCAAACATTTCTGGTATATGAAAAACATGTTTTTCAATGGCAAAAATCAATGAATATTGTAAATGCACAAACAGTAATATCTCCACATTGCACGGTGCAATTCTGAAATTTTTAGCTTTTTCCTGTTAATCCTAGCATGATAAAGAAGATTCAAAGAGAGTGAGATGCCAGCTCCTTTCATTCAGTCAGTAGCTTCAAACATTTCTGGTATATGAAAAACATGTTTTTCAATGGCAAAAATCAATGAATATTGTAAATGCACAAACAGTAATATCTCCACATTGCAAGGTGCAATTCTGAAATTTTTTGCTTTTTCCTGCTAATCCTAGCATGATAAAGAAGATTCAAAGAGAGTGAGATGCCAGCTCCTTTCATTCAGTCAGTAGCTTCAAACATTTCTGGTATATGAAAAACATGTTTTTCAATGGCAAAAATCAATGAATATTGTAAATGCACAAACAGTAATATCTCCACATTGCACGGTGCAATTCTGAAATTTTTAGCTTTTTCCTGTTAATCCTAGCATGATAAAGAAGATTCAAAGAGAGTGAGATGCCAGCTCCTTTCATTCAGTCAGTAGCTTCAAACATTTCTGGTATATGAAAAACATGTTTTTCAATGGCAAAAATCAATGAATATTGTAAATGCACAAACAGTAATATCTCCACATTGCACGGTGCAATTCTGAAATTTTTAGCTTTTTCCTGTTAATCCTAGCATGATAAGGAAGATTCAAAGAGAGTGAGATGCCAGCTCCTTTCATTCAGTCAGTAGCTTCAAACATTTCTGGTATATGAAAAACATGTTTTTCAATGGCAAAAATCAATGAATATTGTAAATGCACAAACAGTAATATCTCCACATTGCAAGGTGCAATTCTGAAATTTTTTGCTTTTTCCTGCTAATCCTAGCATGATAAAGAAGATTCAAAGAGAGTGAGATGCCAGCTCCTTTCATTCAGTCAGTAGCTTCAAACATTTCTGGTATATGAAAAACATGTTTTTCAATGGCAAAAATCAATGAATATTGTAAATGCACAAACAGTAATATCTCCACATTGCACGGTGCAATTCTGAAATTTTTAGCTTTTTCCTGTTAATCCTAGCATGATAAAGAAGATTCAAAGAGAGTGAGATGCCAGCTCCTTTCATTCAGTCAGTAGCTTCAAACATTTCTGGTATATGAAAAACATGTTTTTCAATGGCAAAAATCAATGAATATTGTAAATGCACAAACAGTAATATCTCCACATTGCAAGGTGCAATTCTGAAATTTTTTGCTTTTTCCTGCTAATCCTAGCATGATAAAGAAGATTCAAAGAGAGTGAGATGCCAGCTCCTTTCATTCAGTCAGTAGCTTCAAACATTTCTGGTATATGAAAAACATGTTTTTCAATGGCAAAAATCAATGAATATTGTAAATGCACAAACAGTAATATCTCCACATTGCACGGTGCAATTCTGAAATTTTTAGCTTTTTCCTGTTAATCCTAGCATGATAAAGAAGATTCAAAGAGAGTGAGATGCCAGCTCCTTTCATTCAGTCAGTAGCTTCAAACATTTCTGGTATATGAAAAACATGTTTTTCAATGGCAAAAATCAATGAATATTGTAAATGCACAAACAGTAATATCTCCACATTGCACGGTGCAATTCTGAAATTTTTAGCTTTTTCCTGTTAATCCTAGCATGATAAAGAAGATTCAAAGAGAGTGAGATGCCAGCTCCTTTCATTCAGTCAGTAGCTTCAAACATTTCTGGTATATGAAAAACATGTTTTTCAATGGCAAAAATCAATGAATATTGTAAATGCACAAACAGTAATATCTCCACATTGCAAGGTGCAATTCTGAAATTTTTTGCTTTTTCCTGCTAATCCTAGCATGATAAAGAAGATTCAAAGAGAGTGAGATGCCAGCTCCTTTCATTCAGTCAGTAGCTTCAAACATTTCTGGTATATGAAAAACATGTTTTTCAATGGCAAAAATCAATGAATATTGTAAATGCACAAACAGTAATATCTCCACATTGCACGGTGCAATTCTGAAATTTTTAGCTTTTTCCTGTTAATCCTAGCATGATAAAGAAGATTCAAAGAGAGTGAGATGCCAGCTCCTTTCATTCAGTCAGTAGCTTCAAACATTTCTGGTATATGAAAAACATGTTTTTCAATGGCAAAAATCAATGAATATTGTAAATGCACAAACAGTAATATCTCCACATTGCACGGTGCAATTCTGAAATTTTTAGCTTTTTCCTGTTAATCCTAGCATGATAAGGAAGATTCAAAGAGAGTGAGATGCCAGCTCCTTTCATTCAGTCAGTAGCTTCAAACATTTCTGGTATATGAAAAACATGTTTTTCAATGGCAAAAATCAATGAATATTGTAAATGCACAAACAGTAATATCTCCACATTGCAAGGTGCAATTCTGAAATTTTTTGCTTTTTCCTGCTAATCCTAGCATGATAAAGAAGATTCAAAGAGAGTGAGATGCCAGCTCCTTTCATTCAGTCAGTAGCTTCAAACATTTCTGGTATATGAAAAACATGTTTTTCAATGGCAAAAATCAATGAATATTGTAAATGCACAAACAGTAATATCTCCACATTGCACGGTGCAATTCTGAAATTTTTAGCTTTTTCCTGTTAATCCTAGCATGATAAAGAAGATTCAAAGAGAGTGAGATGCCAGCTCCTTTCATTCAGTCAGTAGCTTCAAACATTTCTGGTATATGAAAAACATGTTTTTCAATGGCAAAAATCAATGAATATTGTAAATGCACAAACAGTAATATCTCCACATTGCAAGGTGCAATTCTGAAATTTTTTGCTTTTTCCTGCTAATCCTAGCATGATAAAGAAGATTCAAAGAGAGTGAGATGCCAGCTCCTTTCATTCAGTCAGTAGCTTCAAACATTTCTGGTATATGAAAAACATGTTTTTCAATGGCAAAAATCAATGAATATTGTAAATGCACAAACAGTAATATCTCCACATTGCACGGTGCAATTCTGAAATTTTTAGCTTTTTCCTGTTAATCCTAGCATGATAAAGAAGATTCAAAGAGAGTGAGATGCCAGCTCCTTTCATTCAGTCAGTAGCTTCAAACATTTCTGGTATATGAAAAACATGTTTTTCAATGGCAAAAATCAATGAATATTGTAAATGCACAAACAGTAATATCTCCACATTGCACGGTGCAATTCTGAAATTTTTAGCTTTTTCCTGTTAATCCTAGCATGATAAAGAAGATTCAAAGAGAGTGAGATGCCAGCTCCTTTCATTCAGTCAGTAGCTTCAAACATTTCTGGTATATGAAAAACATGTTTTTCAATGGCAAAAATCAATGAATATTGTAAATGCACAAACAGTAATATCTCCACATTGCAAGGTGCAATTCTGAAATTTTTTGCTTTTTCCTGCTAATCCTAGCATGATAAAGAAGATTCAAAGAGAGTGAGATGCCAGCTCCTTTCATTCAGTCAGTAGCTTCAAACATTTCTGGTATATGAAAAACATGTTTTTCAATGGCAAAAATCAATGAATATTGTAAATGCACAAACAGTAATATCTCCACATTGCACGGTGCAATTCTGAAATTTTTAGCTTTTTCCTGTTAATCCTAGCATGATAAAGAAGATTCAAAGAGAGTGAGATGCCAGCTCCTTTCATTCAGTCAGTAGCTTCAAACATTTCTGGTATATGAAAAACATGTTTTTCAATGGCAAAAATCAATGAATATTGTAAATGCACAAACAGTAATATCTCCACATTGCACGGTGCAATTCTGAAATTTTTAGCTTTTTCCTGTTAATCCTAGCATGATAAGGAAGATTCAAAGAGAGTGAGATGCCAGCTCCTTTCATTCAGTCAGTAGCTTCAAACATTTCTGGTATATGAAAAACATGTTTTTCAATGGCAAAAATCAATGAATATTGTAAATGCACAAACAGTAATATCTCCACATTGCAAGGTGCAATTCTGAAATTTTTTGCTTTTTCCTGTTAATCCTAGCATGATAAAGAAGATTCAAAGAGAGTGAGATGCCAGCTCCTTTCATTCAGTCAGTAGCTTCAAACATTTCTGGTATATGAAAAACATGTTTTTCAATGGCAAAAATCAATGAATATTGTAAATGCACAAACAGTAATATCTCCACATTGCAAGGTGCAATTCTGAAATTTTTTGCTTTTTCCTGCTAATCCTAGCATGATAAAGAAGATTCAAAGAGAGTGAGATGCCAGCTCCTTTCATTCAGTCAGTAGCTTCAAACATTTCTGGTATATGAAAAACATGTTTTTCAATGGCAAAAATCAATGAATATTGTAAATGCACAAACAGTAATATCTCCACATTGCACGGTGCAATTCTGAAATTTTTAGCTTTTTCCTGTTAATCCTAGCATGATAAAGAAGATTCAAAGAGAGTGAGATGCCAGCTCCTTTCATTCAGTCAGTAGCTTCAAACATTTCTGGACGTTTTTCAATGGCAAAAATCAATGAATATTGTAAATGCACAAACAGTAATATCTCCACATTGCAAGGTGCAATTCTGAAATTTTTTGCTTTTTCCTGTTAATCCTAGCATGATAAAGAAGATTCAAAGAGAGTGAGATGCCAGCTCCTTTCATTCAGTCAGTAGCTTCAAACATTTCTGGTATATGAAAAACATGTTTTTCAATGGCAAAAATCAATGAATATTGTAAATGCACAATCAGTAATATCTCCACATTGCACGGTGCAATTCTGAAATTTTTAGCTTTTTCCTGTTAATCCTAGCATGATAAAGAAGATTCAAAGAGAGTGAGATGCCAGCTCCTTTCATTCAGTCAGTAGCTTCAAACATTTCTGGTATATGAAAAACATGTTTTTCAATGGCAAAAATCAATGAATATTGTAAATGCACAAACAGTAATATCTCCACATTGCACGGTGCAATTCTGAAATTTTTAGCTTTTTCCTGTTAATCCTAGCATGATAAAGAAGATTCAAAGAGAGTGAGATGCCAGCTCCTTTCATTCAGTCAGAAGCTTCAAACATTTCTGGTATATGAAAAACATGTTTTTCAATGGCAAAAATCAATGAATATTGTAAATGCACAAACAGTAATATCTCCACATTGCAAGGTGCAATTCTGAAATTTTTTGCTTTTTCCTGCTGATCCTAGCATGATAAAGAAGATTCAAAGAGAGTGAGATGCCAGCTCCTTTCATTCAGTCAGTAGCTTCAAACATTTCTGGTATATGAAAAACATGTTTTTCAATGGCAAAAATCAATGAATATTGTAAATGCACAAACAGTAATATCTCCACATTGCAAGGTGCAATTCTGAAATTTTTTGCTTTTTCCTGCTAATCCTAGCATGATAAAGAAGATTCAAAGAGAGTGAGATGCCAGCTCCTTTCATTCAGTCAGTAGCTTCAAACATTTCTGGTATATGAAAAACATGTTTTTCAATGGCAAAAATCAATGAATATTGTAAATGCACAAACAGTAATATCTCCACATTGCACGGTGCAATTCTGAAATTTTTAGCTTTTTCCTGTTAATCCGAGCATGATAAAGAAGATTCAAAGAGAGTGAGATGCCAGCTCCTTTCATTCAGTCAGTAGCTTCAAACATTTCTGGTATATGAAAAACATGTTTTTCAATGGCAAAAATCAATGAATATTGTAAATGCACAAACAGTAATATCTCCACATTGCAAGGTGCAATTCTGAAATTTTTTGCTTTTTCCTGCTAATCCTAGCATGATAAAGAAGATTCAAAGAGAGTGAGATGCCAGCTCCTTTCATTCAGTCAGTAGCTTCAAACATTTCTGGTATATGAAAAACATGTTTTTCAATGGCAAAAATCAATGAATATTGTAAATGCACAAACAGTAATATCTCCACATTGCACGGTGCAATTCTGAAATTTTTAGCTTTTTCCTGTTAATCCTAGCATGATAAAGAAGATTCAAAGAGAGTGAGATGCCAGCTCCTTTCATTCAGTCAGTAGCTTCAAACATTTCTGGACGTTTTTCAATGGCAAAAATCAATGAATATTGTAAATGCACAAACAGTAATATCTCCACATTGCAAGGTGCAATTCTGAAATTTTTTGCTTTTTCCTGTTAATCCTAGCATGATAAAGAAGATTCAAAGAGAGTGAGATGCCAGCTCCTTTCATTCAGTCAGTAGCTTCAAACATTTCTGGTATATGAAAAACATGTTTTTCAATGGCAAAAATCAATGAATATTGTAAATGCACAAACAGTAATATCTCCACATTGCAAGGTGCAATTCTGAAATTTTTAGCTTTTTCCTGTTAATCCTAGCATGATAAAGAAGATTCAAAGAGAGTGAGATGCCAGCTCCTTTCATTCAGTCAGTAGCTTCAAACATTTCTGGTATATGAAAAACATGTTTTTCAATGGCAAAAATCAATGAATATTGTAAATGCACAAACAGTAATATCTCCACATTGCAAGGTGCAATTCTGAAATTGTTTGCTTTTTCCTGCTAATCCTAGCATGATAAAGAAGATTCAAAGAGAGTGAGATGCCAGCTCCTTTCATTCAGTCAGTAGCTTCAAACATTTCTGGTATATGAAAAACATGTTTTTCAATGGCAAAAATCAATGAATATTGTAAATGCACAAACAGTAATATCTCCACATTGCAAGGTGCAATTCTGAAATTTTTAGCTTTTTCCTGTTAATCCTAGCATGATAAAGAAGATTCAAAGAGAGTGAGATGCCAGCTCCTTTCATTCAGTCAGTAGCTTCAAACATTTCTGGTATATGAAAAACATGTTTTTCAATGGCAAAAATCAATGAATATTGTAAATGCACAAACAGTAATATCTCCACATTGCAAGGTGCAATTCTGAAATTGTTTGC
The DNA here is from genome assembly GCF_046119375.1 of Phyllobates terribilis. Classification (NCBI taxonomy): domain Eukaryota; kingdom Metazoa; phylum Chordata; class Amphibia; order Anura; family Dendrobatidae; genus Phyllobates; species Phyllobates terribilis. Next base: position 12,497 of record NW_027364594.1, read on the forward strand.
TTTTTCCTGCTAATCCTAGCATGATAAAGAAGATTCAAAGAGAGTGAGATGCCAGCTCCTTTCATTCAGTCAGTAGCTTCAAACATTTCTGGTATATGAAAAACATGTTTTTCAATGGCAAAAATCAATGAATATTGTAAATGCACAAACAGTAATATCTCCACATTGCACGGTGCAATTCTGAAATTTTTAGCTTTTTCCTGTTAATCCTAGCATGATAAGGAAGATTCAAAGAGAGTGAGATGCCAGCTCCTTTCATTCAGTCAGTAGCTTCAAACATTTCTGGTATATGAAAAACATGTTTTTCAATGGCAAAAATCAATGAATATTGTAAATGCACAAACAGTAATATCTCCACATTGCAAGGTGCAATTCTGAAATTTTTTGCTTTTTCCTGTTAATCCTAGCATGATAAAGAAGATTCAAAGAGAGTGAGATGCCAGCTCCTTTCATTCAGTCAGTAGCTTCAAACATTTCTGGTATATGAAAAACATGTTTTTCAATGGCAAAAATCAATGAATATTGTAAATGCACAAACAGTAATATCTCCACATTGCAAGGTGCAATTCTGAAATTTTTTGCTTTTTCCTGCTAATCCTAGCATGATAAAGAAGATTCAAAGAGAGTGAGATGCCAGCTCCTTTCATTCAGTCAGTAGCTTCAAACATTTCTGGTATATGAAAAACATGTTTTTCAATGGCAAAAATCAATGAATATTGTAAATGCACAAACAGTAATATCTCCACATTGCACGGTGCAATTCTGAAATTTTTAGCTTTTTCCTGTTAATCCTAGCATGATAAAGAAGATTCAAAGAGAGTGAGATGCCAGCTCCTTTCATTCAGTCAGTAGCTTCAAACATTTCTGGTATATGAAAAACATGTTTTTCAATGGCAAAAATCAATGAATATTGTAAATGCACAAACAGTAATATAGAATCATAGAATCATAGAATGGTAGAGTTGGAAGGGACCTCCTGGGTCATCTGGTCCAACCCCCTGCTCAAAGCAGGATTCACTAGATCATCTCAGACAGATGTCTGTCCAGCCTCTGTTTGAAGACTTCCATTGAAGAGGAACTCACCACCTCTCGTGGCAGCCTGTTCCACTCATTAATCACCCTAACTGTCAAAAAGTTTTTTCTAAAAAAAAACTTTCTGAAATTTTTTGCTTTTTCCTGCTAATCCTAGCATGATAAAGAAGATTCAAAGAGAGTGAGATGCCAGCTCCTTTCATTCAGTCAGTAGCTTCAAACATTTCTGGTATATGAAAAACATGTTTTTCAATGGCAAAAATCAATGAATATTGTAAATGCACAAACAGTAATATCTCCACATTGCACGGTGCAATTCTGAAATTTTTAGCTTTTTCCTGTTAATCCTAGCATGATAAAGAAGATTCAAAGAGAGTGAGATGCCAGCTCCTTTCATTCAGTCAGTAGCTTCAAACATTTCTGGACGTTTTTCAATGGCAAAAATCAATGAATATTGTAAATGCACAAACAGTAATATCTCCACATTGCAAGGTGCAATTCTGAAATTTTTTGCTTTTTCCTGTTAATCCTAGCATGATAAAGAAGATTCAAAGAGAGTGAGATGCCAGCTCCTTTCATTCAGTCAGTAGCTTCAAACATTTCTGGTATATGAAAAACATGTTTTTCAATGGCAAAAATCAATGAATATTGTAAATGCACAAACAGTAATATCTCCACATTGCACGGTGCAATTCTGAAATTTTTAGCTTTTTCCTGTTAATCCTAGCATGATAAAGAAGATTCAAAGAGAGTGAGATGCCAGCTCCTTTCATTCAGTCAGTAGCTTCAAACATTTCTGGTATATGAAAAACATGTTTTTCAATGGCAAAAATCAATGAATATTGTAAATGCACAAACAGTAATATCTCCACATTGCAAGGTGCAATTCTGAAATTTTTTGCTTTTTCCTGTTAATCCTAGCATGATAAAGAAGATTCAAAGAGAGTGAGATGCCAGCTCCTTTCATTCAGTCAGTAGCTTCAAACATTTCTGGTATATGAAAAACATGTTTTTCAATGGCAAAAATCAATGAATATTGTAAATGCACAAACAGTAATATCTCCACATTGCACGGTGCAATTCTGAAATTTTTAGCTTTTTCCTGTTAATCCTAGCATGATAAAGAAGATTCAAAGAGAGTGAGATGCCAGCTCCTTTCATTCAGTCAGTAGCTTCAAACATTTCTGGTATATGAAAAACATGTTTTTCAATGGCAAAAATCAATGAATATTTTAAATGCACAAACAGTAATATCTCCACATTGCAAGGTGCAATTCTGAAATTTTTTGCTTTTTCCTGCTGATCCTAGCATGATAAAGAAGATTCAAAGAGAGTGAGATGCCAGCTCCTTTCATTCAGTCAGTAGCTTCAAACATTTCTGGTATATGAAAAACATGTTTTTCAATGGCAAAAATCAATGAATATTGTAAATGCACAAACAGTAATATCTCCACATTGCAAGGTGCAATTCTGAAATTTTTTGCTTTTTCCTGCTAATCCTAGCATGATAAAGAAGATTCAAAGAGAGTGAGATGCCAGCTCCTTTCATTCAGTCAGTAGCTTCAAACATTTCTGGTATATGAAAAACATGTTTTTCAATGGCAAAAATCAATGAATATTGTAAATGCACAAACAGTAATATCTCCACATTGCACGGTGCAATTCTGAAATTTTTAGCTTTTTCCTGTTAATCCGAGCATGATAAAGAAGATTCAAAGAGAGTGAGATGCCAGCTCCTTTCATTCAGTCAGTAGCTTCAAACATTTCTGGTATATGAAAAACATGTTTTTCAATGGCAAAAATCAATGAATATTGTAAATGCACAAACAGTAATATCTCCACATTGCAAGGTGCAATTCTGAAATTTTTTGCTTTTTCCTGCTAATCCTAGCATGATAAAGAAGATTCAAAGAGAGTGAGATGCCAGCTCCTTTCATTCAGTCAGTAGCTTCAAACATTTCTGGTATATGAAAAACATGTTTTTCAATGGCAAAAATCAATGAATATTGTAAATGCACAAACAGTAATATCTCCACATTGCACGGTGCAATTCTGAAATTTTTAGCTTTTTCCTGTTAATCCTAGCATGATAAAGAAGATTCAAAGAGAGTGAGATGCCAGCTCCTTTCATTCAGTCAGTAGCTTCAAACATTTCTGGACGTTTTTCAATGGCAAAAATCAATGAATATTGTAAATGCACAAACAGTAATATCTCCACATTGCAAGGTGCAATTCTGAAATTTTTTGCTTTTTCCTGTTAATCCTAGCATGATAAAGAAGATTCAAAGAGAGTGAGATGCCAGCTCCTTTCATTCAGTCAGTAGCTTCAAACATTTCTGGTATATGAAAAACATGTTTTTCAATGGCAAAAATCAATGAATATTGTAAATGCACAAACAGTAATATCTCCACATTGCACGGTGCAATTCTGAAATTTTTAGCTTTTTCCTGTTAATCCTAGCATGATAAAGAAGATTCAAAGAGAGTGAGATGCCAGCTCCTTTCATTCAGTCAGTAGCTTCAAACATTTCTGGTATATGAAAAACATGTTTTTCAATGGCAAAAATCAATGAATATTGTAAATGCACAAACAGTAATATCTCCACATTGCAAGGTGCAATTCTGAAATTTTTTGCTTTTTCCTGTTAATCCTAGCATGATAAAGAAGATTCAAAGAGAGTGAGATGCCAGCTCCTTTCATTCCGTCAGTAGCTTCAAACATTTCTGGTATATGAAAAACATGTTTTTCAATGGCAAAAATCAATGAATATTGTAAATGCACAAACAGTAATATCTCCACATTGCAAGGTGCAATTCTGAAATTTTTTGCTTTTTCCTGCTAATCCTAGCATGCTAAAGAAGATTCAAAGAGAGTGAGATGCCAGCTCCTTTCATTCAGTCAGTAGCTTCAAACATTTCTGGTATATGAAAAACATGTTTTTCAATGGCAAAAATCAATGAATATTGTAAATGCACAAACAGTAATATCTCCACATTGCACGGTGCAATTCTGAAATTTTTAGCTTTTTCCTGTTAATCCTAGCATGATAAAGAAGATTCAAAGAGAGTGAGATGCCAGCTCCTTTCATTCAGTCAGTAGCTTCAAACATTTCTGGTATATGAAAAACATGTTTTTCAATGGCAAAAATCAATGAATATTGTAAATGCACAAACAGTAATATCTCCACATTGCAAGGTGCAATTCTGAAATTTTTTGCTTTTTCCTGCTGATCCTAGCATGATAAAGAAGATTCAAAGAGAGTGAGATGCCAGCTCCTTTCATTCAGTCAGTAGCTTCAAACATTTCTGGTATATGAAAAACATGTTTTTCAATGGCAAAAATCAATGAATATTGTAAATGCACAAACAGTAATATCTCCACATTGCACGGTGCAATTCTGAAATTTTTAGCTTTTTCCTGTTAATCCTAGCATGATAAAGAAGATTCAAAGAGAGTGAGATGCCAGCTCCTTTCATTCAGTCAGTAGCTTCAAACATTTCTGGACGTTTTTCAATGGCAAAAATCAATGAATATTGTAAATGCACAAACAGTAATATCTCCACATTGCAAGGTGCAATTCTGAAATTTTTTGCTTTTTCCTGTTAATCCTAGCATGATAAAGAAGATTCAAAGAGAGTGAGATGCCAGCTCCTTTCATTCAGTCAGTAGCTTCAAACATTTCTGGTATATGAAAAACATGTTTTTCAATGGCAAAAATCAATGAATATTGTAAATGCACAAACAGTAATATCTCCACATTGCAAGGTGCAATTCTGAAATTTTTAGCTTTTTCCTGTTAATCCTAGCATGATAAAGAAGATTCAAAGAGAGTGAGATGCCAGCTCCTTTCATTCAGTCAGTAGCTTCAAACATTTCTGGTATATGAAAAACATGTTTTTCAATGGCAAAAATCAATGAATATTGTAAATGCACAAACAGTAATATCTCCACATTGCAAGGTGCAATTCTGAAATTGTTTGCTTTTTCCTGCTAATCCTAGCATGATAAAGAAGATTCAAAGAGAGTGAGATGCCAGCTCCTTTCATTCAGTCAGTAGCTTCAAACATTTCTGGACGTTTTTCAATGGCAAAAATCAATGAATATTGTAAATGCACAAACAGTAATATCTCCACATTGCAAGGTGCAATTCTGAAATTTTTTGCTTTTTCCTGTTAATCCTAGCATGATAAAGAAGATTCAAAGAGAGTGAGATGCCAGCTCCTTTCATTCAGTCAGTAGCTTCAAACATTTCTGGTATATGAAAAACATGTTTTTCAATGGCAAAAATCAATGAATATTGTAAATGCACAAACAGTAATATCTCCACATTGCAAGGTGCAATTCTGAAATTTTTTGCTTTTTCCTGCTAATCCTAGCATGATAAAGAAGATTCAAAGAGAGTGAGATGCCAGCTCCTTTCATTCAGTCAGTAGCTTCAAACATTTCTGGTATATGAAAAACATGTTTTTCAATGGCAAAAATCAATGAATATTGTAAATGCACAAACAGTAATATCTCCACATTGCACGGTGCAATTCTGAAATTTTTAGCTTTTTCCTGTTAATCCTAGCATGATAAAGAAGATTCAAAGAGAGTGAGATGCCAGCTCCTTTCATTCAGTCAGTAGCTTCAAACATTTCTGGTATATGAAAAACATGTTTTTCAATGGCAAAAATCAATGAATATTGTAAATGCACAAACAGTAATATAGAATCATAGAATCATAGAATGGTAGAGTTGGAAGGGACCTCCTGGGTCATCTGGTCCAACCCCCTGCTCAAAGCAGGATTCACTAGATCATCTCAGACAGATGTCTGTCCAGCCTCTGTTTGAAGACTTCCATTGAAGAGGAACTCACCACCTCTCGTGGCAGCCTGTTCCACTCATTAATCACCCTAACTGTCAAAAAGTTTTTTCTAAAAAAAAACTTTCTGAAATTTTTTGCTTTTTCCTGCTAATCCTAGCATGATAAAGAAGATTCAAAGAGAGTGAGATGCCAGCTCCTTTCATTCAGTCAGTAGCTTCAAACATTTCTGGTATATGAAAAACATGTTTTTCAATGGCAAAAATCAATGAATATTGTAAATGCACAAACAGTAATATCTCCACATTGCACGGTGCAATTCTGAAATTTTTAGCTTTTTCCTGTTAATCCTAGCATGATAAAGAAGATTCAAAGAGAGTGAGATGCCAGCTCCTTTCATTCAGTCAGTAGCTTCAAACATTTCTGGACGTTTTTCAATGGCAAAAATCAATGAATATTGTAAATGCACAAACAGTAATATCTCCACATTGCAAGGTGCAATTCTGAAATTTTTTGCTTTTTCCTGTTAATCCTAGCATGATAAAGAAGATTCAAAGAGAGTGAGATGCCAGCTCCTTTCATTCAGTCAGTAGCTTCAAACATTTCTGGTATATGAAAAACATGTTTTTCAATGGCAAAAATCAATGAATATTGTAAATGCACAAACAGTAATATCTCCACATTGCACGGTGCAATTCTGAAATTTTTAGCTTTTTCCTGTTAATCCTAGCATGATAAAGAAGATTCAAAGAGAGTGAGATGCCAGCTCCTTTCATTCAGTCAGTAGCTTCAAACATTTCTGGTATATGAAAAACATGTTTTTCAATGGCAAAAATCAATGAATATTGTAAATGCACAAACAGTAATATCTCCACATTGCAAGGTGCAATTCTGAAATTTTTTGCTTTTTCCTGTTAATCCTAGCATGATAAAGAAGATTCAAAGAGAGTGAGATGCCAGCTCCTTTCATTCAGTCAGTAGCTTCAAACATTTCTGGTATATGAAAAACATGTTTTTCAATGGCAAAAATCAATGAATATTGTAAATGCACAAACAGTAATATCTCCACATTGCACGGTGCAATTCTGAAATTTTTAGCTTTTTCCTGTTAATCCTAGCATGATAAAGAAGATTCAAAGAGAGTGAGATGCCAGCTCCTTTCATTCAGTCAGTAGCTTCAAACATTTCTGGTATATGAAAAACATGTTTTTCAATGGCAAAAATCAATGAATATTTTAAATGCACAAACAGTAATATCTCCACATTGCAAGGTGCAATTCTGAAATTTTTTGCTTTTTCCTGCTGATCCTAGCATGATAAAGAAGATTCAAAGAGAGTGAGATGCCAGCTCCTTTCATTCAGTCAGTAGCTTCAAACATTTCTGGTATATGAAAAACATGTTTTTCAATGGCAAAAATCAATGAATATTGTAAATGCACAAACAGTAATATCTCCACATTGCAAGGTGCAATTCTGAAATTTTTTGCTTTTTCCTGCTAATCCTAGCATGATAAAGAAGATTCAAAGAGAGTGAGATGCCAGCTCCTTTCATTCAGTCAGTAGCTTCAAACATTTCTGGTATATGAAAAACATGTTTTTCAATGGCAAAAATCAATGAATATTGTAAATGCACAAACAGTAATATCTCCACATTGCACGGTGCAATTCTGAAATTTTTAGCTTTTTCCTGTTAATCCGAGCATGATAAAGAAGATTCAAAGAGAGTGAGATGCCAGCTCCTTTCATTCAGTCAGTAGCTTCAAACATTTCTGGTATATGAAAAACATGTTTTTCAATGGCAAAAATCAATGAATATTGTAAATGCACAAACAGTAATATCTCCACATTGCAAGGTGCAATTCTGAAATTTTTTGCTTTTTCCTGCTAATCCTAGCATGATAAAGAAGATTCAAAGAGAGTGAGATGCCAGCTCCTTTCATTCAGTCAGTAGCTTCAAACATTTCTGGTATATGAAAAACATGTTTTTCAATGGCAAAAATCAATGAATATTGTAAATGCACAAACAGTAATATCTCCACATTGCACGGTGCAATTCTGAAATTTTTAGCTTTTTCCTGTTAATCCTAGCATGATAAAGAAGATTCAAAGAGAGTGAGATGCCAGCTCCTTTCATTCAGTCAGTAGCTTCAAACATTTCTGGACGTTTTTCAATGGCAAAAATCAATGAATATTGTAAATGCACAAACAGTAATATCTCCACATTGCAAGGTGCAATTCTGAAATTTTTTGCTTTTTCCTGTTAATCCTAGCATGATAAAGAAGATTCAAAGAGAGTGAGATGCCAGCTCCTTTCATTCAGTCAGTAGCTTCAAACATTTCTGGTATATGAAAAACATGTTTTTCAATGGCAAAAATCAATGAATATTGTAAATGCACAAACAGTAATATCTCCACATTGCACGGTGCAATTCTGAAATTTTTAGCTTTTTCCTGTTAATCCTAGCATGATAAAGAAGATTCAAAGAGAGTGAGATGCCAGCTCCTTTCATTCAGTCAGTAGCTTCAAACATTTCTGGTATATGAAAAACATGTTTTTCAATGGCAAAAATCAATGAATATTGTAAATGCACAAACAGTAATATCTCCACATTGCAAGGTGCAATTCTGAAATTTTTTGCTTTTTCCTGTTAATCCTAGCATGATAAAGAAGATTCAAAGAGAGTGAGATGCCAGCTCCTTTCATTCCGTCAGTAGCTTCAAACATTTCTGGTATATGAAAAACATGTTTTTCAATGGCAAAAATCAATGAATATTGTAAATGCACAAACAGTAATATCTCCACATTGCACGGTGCAATTCTGAAATTTTTAGCTTTTTCCTGTTAATCCTAGCATGATAAAGAAGATTCAAAGAGAGTGAGATGCCAGATCCTTTCATTCAGTCAGTAGCTTCAAACATTTCTGGTATATGAATAACATGATGTTTTTCAATGGCAAAAATCAATGAATATTGTAAATGCACAAACAGTAATTTCTCCGCATTGCAAGGTGCAATTCTGAAATTTTTTGCTTTTTCCTGCTCCTCTTAGCATGATAAAGAAGATTCAAAGAGAGTGAGATGCCAGCTCCTTTCATTCAGTCAGTAGCTTCAATCATTTCTGGACGTTTTTCAATGGCAAAAATCAATGAATATTGTAAATGCACAAACAGTAATTTCTCCGCATTGAAGGTGCAATTCTGAAATTTTTTGCTTTTTCCTGCTCCTCTTAGCATGATAAAGAAGATTCAAAGAGAGTGAGATGCCAGCTCCTTTCATTCAGTCAGTAGCTTCAAACATTTCTGGTATATGAAAAACATGTTTTTCAATGGCAAAAATCAATGAATATTGTAAATGCACAAACTAATATCTCCACATTGCAAGGTGCAATTCTGAAATTTTTTGCTTTTTCCTGTTAATCCTAGCATGATAAAGAAGATTCAAAGAGAGTGAGATGCCAGCTCCTTTCATTCAGTCAGTAGCTTCAAACATTTCTGGTATATGAAAAACATGTTTTTCAATGGCAAAAATCAATGAATATTGTAAATGCACAAACAGTAATATCTCCACATTGCAAGGTGCAATTCTGAAATTTTTTGCTTTTTCCTGCTAATCCTAGCATGATAAAGAAGATTCAAAGAGAGTGAGATGCCAGCTCCTTTCATTCAGTCAGTAGCTTCAAACATTTCTGGTATATGAAAAACATGTTTTTCAATGGCAAAAATCAATGAATATTGTAAATGCACAAACAGTAATATCTCCACATTGCACGGTGCAATTCTGAAATTTTTTGCTTTTTCCTGTTAATCCTAGCATGATAAAGAAGATTCAAAGAGAGTGAGATGCCAGCTCCTTTCATTCAGTCAGTAGCTTCAAACATTTCTGGTATATGAAAAACATGTTTTTCAATGGCAAAAATCAATGAATATTGTAAATGCACAAACAGTAATATCTCCACATTGCAAGGTGCAATTCTGAAATTTTTTGCTTTTTCCTGTTAATCCTAGCATGATAAAGAAGATTCAAAGAGAGTGAGATGCCAGCTCCTTTCATTCAGTCAGTAGCTTCAAACATTTCTGGTATATGAAAAACATGTTTTTCAATGGCAAAAATCAATGAATATTGTAAATGCACAAACAGTAATATCTCCACATTGCAAGGTGCAATTCTGAAATTTTTTGCTTTTTCCTGCTAATCCTAGCATGATAAAGAAGATTCAAAGAGAGTGAGATGCCAGCTCCTTTCATTCAGTCAGTAGCTTCAAACATTTCTGGTATATGAAAAACGTTTTTCAATGGCAAAAATCAATGAATATTGTAAATGCACAAACAGTAATATCTCCACATTGCACGGTGCAATTCTGAAATTTTTAGCTTTTTCCTGTTAATCCTAGCATGATAAAGAAGATTCAAAGAGAGTGAGATGCCAGCTCCTTTCATTCAGTCAGTAGCTTCAAACATTTCTGGTATATGAAAAACATGTTTTTCAATGGCAAAAATCAATGAATATTGTAAATGCACAAACAGTAATATCTCCACATTGCAAGGTGCAATTCTGAAATTTTTTGCTTTTTCCTGTTAATCCTAGCATGATAAAGAAGATTCAAAGAGAGTGAGATGCCAGCTCCTTTCATTCAGTCAGTAGCTTCAAACATTTCTGGTATATGAAAAACATGTTTTTCAATGGCAAAAATCAATGAATATTGTAAATGCACAAACAGTAATATCTCCACATTGCAAGGTGCAATTCTGAAATTTTTTGCTTTTTCCTGCTAATCCTAGCATGATAAAGAAGATTCAAAGAGAGTGAGATGCCAGCTCCTTTCATTCAGTCAGTAGCTTCAAACATTTCTGGTATATGAAAAACATGTTTTTCAATGGCAAAAATCAATGAATATTGTAAATGCACAAACAGTAATATCTCCACATTGCACGGTGCAATTCTGAAATTTTTAGCTTTTTCCTGTTAATCCTAGCATGATAAAGAAGATTCAAAGAGAGTGAGATGCCAGCTCCTTTCATTCAGTCAGTAGCTTCAAACATTTCTGGTATATGAAAAACATGTTTTTCAATGGCAAAAATCAATGAATATTGTAAATGCACAAACAGTAATATCTCCACATTGCAAGGTGCAATTCTGAAATTTTTTGCTTTTTCCTGCTAATCCTAGCATGATAAAGAAGATTCAAAGAGAGTGAGATGCCAGCTCCTTTCATTCAGTCAGTAGCTTCAAACATTTCTGGTATATGAAAAACATGTTTTTCAATGGCAAAAATCAATGAATATTGTAAATGCACAAACAGTAATATCTCCACATTGCACGGTGCAATTCTGAAATTTTTAGCTTTTTCCTGTTAATCCTAGCATGATAAAGAAGATTCAAAGAGAGTGAGATGCCAGCTCCTTTCATTCAGTCAGTAGCTTCAAACATTTCTGGTATATGAAAAACATGTTTTTCAATGGCAAAAATCAATGAATATTGTAAATGCACAAACAGTAATATCTCCACATTGCAAGGTGCAATTCTGAAATTTTTTGCTTTTTCCTGTTAATCCTAGCATGATAAAGAAGATTCAAAGAGAGTGAGATGCCAGCTCCTTTCATTCAGTCATTAGCTTCAAACATTTCTGGTATATGAAAAACATGTTTTTCAATGGCAAAAATCAATGAATATTGTAAATGCACAAACAGTAATATCTCCACATTGCAAGGTGCAATTCTGAAATTTTTTGCTTTTTCCTGCTAATCCTAGCATGATAAAGAAGATTCAAAGAGAGTGAGATGCCAGCTCCTTTCATTCAGTCAGTAGCTTCAAACATTTCTGGTATATGAAAAACATGTTTTTCAATGGCAAAAATCAATGAATATTGTAAATGCACAAACAGTAATATCTCCACATTGCACGGTGCAATTCTGAAATTTTTAGCTTTTTCCTGTTAATCCTAGCATGATAAAGAAGATTCAAAGAGAGTGAGATGCCAGCTCCTTTCATTCAGTCAGTAGCTTCAAACATTTCTGGTATATGAAAAACATGTTTTTCAATGGCAAAAATCAATGAATATTGTAAATGCACAAACAGTAATATCTCCACATTGCACGGTGCAATTCTGAAATTTTTAGCTTTTTCCTGTTAATCCTAGCATGATAAGGAAGATTCAAAGAGAGTGAGATGCCAGCTCCTTTCATTCAGTCAGTAGCTTCAAACATTTCTGGTACATGAAAAACATGTTTTTCAATGGCAAAAATCAATGAATATTGTAAATGCACAAACAGTAATATCTCCACATTGCAAGGTGCAATTCTGAAATTTTTTGCTTTTTCCTGTTAATCCTAGCATGATAAAGAAGATTCAAAGAGAGTGAGATGCCAGCTCCTTTCATTCAGTCAGTAGCTTCAAACATTTCTGGTATATGAAAAACATGTTTTTCAATGGCAAAAATCAATGAATATTGTAAATGCACAAACAGTAATATCTCCACATTGCAAGGTGCAATTCTGAAATTTTTTGCTTTTTCCTGCTAATCCTAGCATGATAAAGAAGATTCAAAGAGAGTGAGATGCCAGCTCCTTTCATTCAGTCAGTAGCTTCAAACATTTCTGGTATATGAAAAACATGTTTTTCAATGGCAAAAATCAATGAATATTGTAAATGCACAAACAGTAATATCTCCACATTGCACGGTGCAATTCTGAAATTTTTAGCTTTTTCCTGTTAATCCTAGCATGATAAAGAAGATTCAAAGAGAGTGAGATGCCAGCTCCTTTCATTCAGTCAGTAGCTTCAAACATTTCTGGTATATGAAAAACATGTTTTTCAATGGCAAAAATCAATGAATATTGTAAATGCACAAACAGTAATATCTCCACATTGCAAGGTGCAATTCTGAAATTTTTTGCTTTTTCCTGCTAATCCTAGCATGATAAAGAAGATTCAAAGAGAGTGAGATGCCAGCTCCTTTCATTCAGTCAGTAGCTTCAAACATTTCTGGTATATGAAAAACATGTTTTTCAATGGCAAAAATCAATGAATATTGTAAATGCACAAACAGTAATATCTCCACATTGCACGGTGCAATTCTGAAATTTTTAGCTTTTTCCTGTTAATCCTAGCATGATAAAGAAGATTCAAAGAGAGTGAGATGCCAGCTCCTTTCATTCAGTCAGTAGCTTCAAACATTTCTGGACGTTTTTCAATGGCAAAAATCAATGAATATTGTAAATGCACAAACAGTAATATCTCCACATTGCAAGGTGCAATTCTGAAATTTTTTGCTTTTTCCTGTTAATCCTAGCATGATAAAGAAGATTCAAAGAGAGTGAGATGCCAGCTCCTTTCATTCAGTCAGTAGCTTCAAACATTTCTGGTATATGAAAAACATGTTTTTCAATGGCAAAAATCAATGAATATTGTAAATGCACAAACTAATATCTCCACATTGCACGGTGCAATTCTGAAATTTTTAGCTTTTTCCTGTTAATCCTAGCATGATAAAGAAGATTCAAAGAGAGTGAGATGCCAGCTCCTTTCATTCAGTCAGTAGCTTCAAACATTTCTGGTATATGAAAAACATGTTTTTCAATGGCAAAAATCAATGAATATTGTAAATGCACAAACAGTAATATCTCCACATTGCAAGGTGCAATTCTGAAATTTTTTGCTTTTTCCTGTTAATCCTAGCATGATAAAGAAGATTCAAAGAGAGTGAGATGCCAGCTCCTTTCATTCAGTCAGTAGCTTCAAACATTTCTGGTATATGAAAAACATGTTTTTCAATGGCAAAAATCAATGAATATTGTAAATGCACAAACAGTAATATCTCCACATTGCACGGTGCAATTCTGAAATTTTTAGCTTTTTCCTGTTAATCCTAGCATGATAAAGAAGATTCAAAGAGAGTGAGATGCCAGCTCCTTTCATTCAGTCAGAAGCTTCAAACATTTCTGGTATATGAAAAACATGTTTTTCAATGGCAAAAATCAATGAATATTGTAAATGCACAAACAGTAATATCTCCACATTGCAAGGTGCAATTCTGAAATTTTTTGCTTTTTCCTGCTGATCCTAGCATGATAAAGAAGATTCAAAGAGAGTGAGATGCCAGCTCCTTTCATTCAGTCAGTAGCTTCAAACATTTCTGGTATATGAAAAACATGTTTTTCAATGGCAAAAATCAATGAATATTGTAAATGCACAAACAGTAATATCTCCACATTGCAAGGTGCAATTCTGAAATTTTTTGCTTTTTCCTGCTAATCCTAGCATGATAAAGAAGATTCAAAGAGAGTGAGATGCCAGCTCCTTTCATTCAGTCAGTAGCTTCAAACATTTCTGGTATATGAAAAACATGTTTTTCAATGGCAAAAATCAATGAATATTGTAAATGCACAAACAGTAATATCTCCACATTGCACGGTGCAATTCTGAAATTTTTAGCTTTTTCCTGTTAATCCGAGCATGATAAAGAAGATTCAAAGAGAGTGAGATGCCAGCTCCTTTCATTCAGTCAGTAGCTTCAAACATTTCTGGTATATGAAAAACATGTTTTTCAATGGCAAAAATCAATGAATATTGTAAATGCACAAACAGTAATATCTCCACATTGCACGGTGCAATTCTGAAATTTTTAGCTTTTTCCTGTTAATCCTAGCATGATAAAGAAGATTCAAAGAGAGTGAGATGCCAGCTCCTTTCATTCAGTCAGTAGCTTCAAACATTTCTGGTATATGAAAAACATGTTTTTCAATGGCAAAAATCAATGAATATTGTAAATGCACAAACAGTAATATCTCCACATTGCAAGGTGCAATTCTGAAATTTTTTGCTTTTTCCTGCTAATCCTAGCATGATAAAGAAGATTCAAAGAGAGTGAGATGCCAGCTCCTTTCATTCAGTCAGTAGCTTCAAACATTTCTGGTATATGAAAAACATGTTTTTCAATGGCAAAAATCAATGAATATTGTAAATGCACAAACAGTAATATCTCCACATTGCACGGTGCAATTCTGAAATTTTTAGCTTTTTCCTGTTAATCCTAGCATGATAAAGAAGATTCAAAGAGAGTGAGATGCCAGCTCCTTTCATTCAGTCAGTAGCTTCAAACATTTCTGGACGTTTTTCAATGGCAAAAATCAATGAATATTGTAAATGCACAAACAGTAATATCTCCACATTGCAAGGTGCAATTCTGAAATTTTTTGCTTTTTCCTGTTAATCCTAGCATGATAAAGAAGATTCAAAGAGAGTGAGATGCCAGCTCCTTTCATTCAGTCAGTAGCTTCAAACATTTCTGGTATATGAAAAACATGTTTTTCAATGGCAAAAATCAATGAATATTGTAAATGCACAAACTAATATCTCCACATTGCACGGTGCAATTCTGAAATTTTTAGCTTTTTCCTGTTAATCCTAGCATGATAAAGAAGATTCAAAGAGAGTGAGATGCCAGCTCCTTTCATTCAGTCAGTAGCTTCAAACATTTCTGGTATATGAAAAACATGTTTTTCAATGGCAAAAATCAATGAATATTGTAAATGCACAAACAGTAATATCTCCACATTGCAAGGTGCAATTCTGAAATTTTTTGCTTTTTCCTGTTAATCCTAGCATGATAAAGAAGATTCAAAGAGAGTGAGATGCCAGCTCCTTTCATTCAGTCAGTAGCTTCAAACATTTCTGGTATATGAAAAACATGTTTTTCAATGGCAAAAATCAATGAATATTGTAAATGCACAAACAGTAATATCTCCACATTGCACGGTGCAATTCTGAAATTTTTAGCTTTTTCCTGTTAATCCTAGCATGATAAAGAAGATTCAAAGAGAGTGAGATGCCAGCTCCTTTCATTCAGTCAGAAGCTTCAAACATTTCTGGTATATGAAAAACATGTTTTTCAATGGCAAAAATCAATGAATATTGTAAATGCACAAACAGTAATATCTCCACATTGCAAGGTGCAATTCTGAAATTTTTTGCTTTTTCCTGCTGATCCTAGCATGATAAAGAAGATTCAAAGAGAGTGAGATGCCAGCTCCTTTCATTCAGTCAGTAGCTTCAAACATTTCTGGTATATGAAAAACATGTTTTTCAATGGCAAAAATCAATGAATATTGTAAATGCACAAACAGTAATATCTCCACATTGCAAGGTGCAATTCTGAAATTTTTTGCTTTTTCCTGCTAATCCTAGCATGATAAAGAAGATTCAAAGAGAGTGAGATGCCAGCTCCTTTCATTCAGTCAGTAGCTTCAAACATTTCTGGTATATGAAAAACATGTTTTTCAATGGCAAAAATCAATGAATATTGTAAATGCACAAACAGTAATATCTCCACATTGCACGGTGCAATTCTGAAATTTTTAGCTTTTTCCTGTTAATCCGAGCATGATAAAGAAGATTCAAAGAGAGTGAGATGCCAGCTCCTTTCATTCAGTCAGTAGCTTCAAACATTTCTGGTATATGAAAAACATGTTTTTCAATGGCAAAAATCAATGAATATTGTAAATGCACAAACAGTAATATCTCCACATTGCAAGGTGCAATTCTGAAATTTTTTGCTTTTTCCTGCTAATCCTAGCATGATAAAGAAGATTCAAAGAGAGTGAGATGCCAGCTCCTTTCATTCAGTCAGTAGCTTCAAACATTTCTGGTATATGAAAAACATGTTTTTCAATGGCAAAAATCAATGAATATTGTAAATGCACAAACAGTAATATCTCCACATTGCACGGTGCAATTCTGAAATTTTTAGCTTTTTCCTGTTAATCCTAGCATGATAAAGAAGATTCAAAGAGAGTGAGATGCCAGCTCCTTTCATTCAGTCAGTAGCTTCAAACATTTCTGGACGTTTTTCAATGGCAAAAATCAATGAATATTGTAAATGCACAAACAGTAATATCTCCACATTGCAAGGTGCAATTCTGAAATTTTTTGCTTTTTCCTGTTAATCCTAGCATGATAAAGAAGATTCAAAGAGAGTGAGATGCCAGCTCCTTTCATTCAGTCAGTAGCTTCAAACATTTCTGGTATATGAAAAACATGTTTTTCAATGGCAAAAATCAATGAATATTGTAAATGCACAAACAGTAATATCTCCACATTGCAAGGTGCAATTCTGAAATTTTTAGCTTTTTCCTGTTAATCCTAGCATGATAAAGAAGATTCAAAGAGAGTGAGATGCCAGCTCCTTTCATTCAGTCAGTAGCTTCAAACATTTCTGGTATATGAAAAACATGTTTTTCAATGGCAAAAATCAATGAATATTGTAAATGCACAAACAGTAATATCTCCACATTGCAAGGTGCAATTCTGAAATTGTTTGCTTTTTCCTGCTAATCCTAGCATGATAAAGAAGATTCAAAGAGAGTGAGATGCCAGCTCCTTTCATTCAGTCAGTAGCTTCAAACATTTCTGGTATATGAAAAACATGTTTTTCAATGGCAAAAATCAATGAATATTGTAAATGCACAAACAGTAATATCTCCACATTGCAAGGTGCAATTCTGAAATTTTTAGCTTTTTCCTGTTAATCCTAGCATGATAAAGAAGATTCAAAGAGAGTGAGATGCCAGCTCCTTTCATTCAGTCAGTAGCTTCAAACATTTCTGGTATATGAAAAACATGTTTTTCAATGGCAAAAATCAATGAATATTGTAAATGCACAAACAGTAATATCTCCACATTGCAAGGTGCAATTCTGAAATTGTTTGCTTTTTCCTGCTAATCCTAGCATGATAAAGAAGATTCAAAGAGAGTGAGATGCCAGCTTCTTTCATTCAGTCAGTAGCTTCAAACATTTCTGGTATATGAAAAACATGTTTTTCAATGGCAAAAATCAATGAATATTGTAAATGCACAAACAGTAATATCTCCACATTGCACGGTGCAATTCTGAAATTTTTAGCTTTTTCCTGTTAATCCTAGCATGATAAGGAAGATTCAAAGAGAGTGAGATGCCAGCTCCTTTCATTCAGTCAGTAGCTTCAAACATTTCTGGTATATGAAAAACATGTTTTTCAATGGCAAAAATCAATGAATATTGTAAATGCACAAACAGTAATATCTCCACATTGCAAGGTGCAATTCTGAAATTTTTTGCTTTTTCCTGTTAATCCTAGCATGATAAAGAAGATTCAAAGAGAGTGAGATGCCAGCTCCTTTCATTCAGTCAGTAGCTTCAAACATTTCTGGTATATGAAAAACATGTTTTTCAATGGCAAAAATCAATGAATATTGTAAATGCACAAACAGTAATATCTCCACATTGCAAGGTGCAATTCTGAAATTTTTTGCTTTTTCCTGCTAATCCTAGCATGATAAAGAAGATTCAAAGAGAGTGAGATGCCAGCTCCTTTCATTCAGTCAGTAGCTTCAAACATTTCTGGTATATGAAAAACATGTTTTTCAATGGCAAAAATCAATGAATATTGTAAATGCACAAACAGTAATATCTCCACATTGCATGGTGCAATTCTGAAATTTTTAGCTTTTTCCTGTTAATCCTAGCATGATAAAGAAGATTCAAAGAGAGTGAGATGCCAGCTCCTTTCATTCAGTCAGTAGCTTCAAACATTTCTGGTATATGAAAAACATGTTTTTCAATGGCAAAAATCAATGAATATTGTAAATGCACAAACAGTAATATAGAATCATAGAATCATAGAATGGTAGAGTTGGAAGGGACCTCCTGGGTCATCTGGTCCAACCCCCTGCTCAAAGCAGGATTCACTAGATCATCTCAGACAGATGTCTGTCCAGCCTCTGTTTGAAGACTTCCATTGAAGAGGAACTCACCACCTCTCGTGGCAGCCTGTTCCACTCATTAATCACCCTAACTGTCAAAAAGTTTTTTCTAAAAAAAAACTTTCTGAAATTTTTTGCTTTTTCCTGCTAATCCTAGCATGATAAAGAAGATTCAAAGAGAGTGAGATGCCAGCTCCTTTCATTCAGTCAGTAGCTTCAAACATTTCTGGTATATGAAAAACATGTTTTTCAATGGCAAAAATCAATGAATATTGTAAATGCACAAACAGTAATATCTCCACATTGCACGGTGCAATTCTGAAATTTTTAGCTTTTTCCTGTTAATCCTAGCATGATAAAGAAGATTCAAAGAGAGTGAGATGCCAGCTCCTTTCATTCAGTCAGTAGCTTCAAACATTTCTGGACGTTTTTCAATGGCAAAAATCAATGAATATTGTAAATGCACAAACAGTAATATCTCCACATTGCAAGGTGCAATTCTGAAATTTTTTGCTTTTTCCTGCTAATCCTAGCATGATAAAGAAGATTCAAAGAGAGTGAGATGCCAGCTCCTTTCATTCAGTCAGTAGCTTCAAACATTTCTGGTATATGAAAAACATGTTTTTCAATGGCAAAAATCAATGAATATTGTAAATGCACAAACAGTAATATCTCCACATTGCACGGTGCAATTCTGAAATTTTTAGCTTTTTCCTGTTAATCCTAGCATGATAAAGAAGATTCAAAGAGAGTGAGATGCCAGCTCCTTTCATTCAGTCAGTAGCTTCAAACATTTCTGGTATATGAAAAACATGTTTTTCAATGGCAAAAATCAATGAATATTGTAAATGCACAAACAGTAATATCTCCACATTGCAAGGTGCAATTCTGAAATTTTTTGCTTTTTCCTGCTAATCCTAGCATGATAAAGAAGATTCAAAGAGAGTGAGATGCCAGCTCCTTTCATTCAGTCAGTAGCTTCAAACATTTCTGGTATATGAAAAACATGTTTTTCAATGGCAAAAATCAATGAATATTGTAAATGCACAAACAGTAATATCTCCACATTGCACGGTGCAATTCTGAAATTTTTAGCTTTTTCCTGTTAATCCTAGCATGATAAAGAAGATTCAAAGAGAGTGAGATGCCAGCTCCTTTCATTCAGTCAGTAGCTTCAAACATTTCTGGACGTTTTTCAATGGCAAAAATCAATGAATATTGTAAATGCACAAACAGTAATATCTCCACATTGCAAGGTGCAATTCTGAAATTTTTTGCTTTTTCCTGTTAATCCTAGCATGATAAAGAAGATTCAAAGAGAGTGAGATGCCAGCTCCTTTCATTCAGTCAGTAGCTTCAAACATTTCTGGTATATGAAAAACATGTTTTTCAATGGCAAAAATCAATGAATATTGTAAATGCACAAACTAATATCTCCACATTGCACGGTGCAATTCTGAAATTTTTAGCTTTTTCCTGTTAATCCTAGCATGATAAAGAAGATTCAAAGAGAGTGAGATGCCAGCTCCTTTCATTCAGTCAGTAGCTTCAAACATTTCTGGTATATGAAAAACATGTTTTTCAATGGCAAAAATCAATGAATATTGTAAATGCACAAACAGTAATATCTCCACATTGCAAGGTGCAATTCTGAAATTTTTTGCTTTTTCCTGTTAATCCTAGCATGATAAAGAAGATTCAAAGAGAGTGAGATGCCAGCTCCTTTCATTCAGTCAGTAGCTTCAAACATTTCTGGTATATGAAAAACATGTTTTTCAATGGCAAAAATCAATGAATATTGTAAATGCACAAACAGTAATATCTCCACATTGCACGGTGCAATTCTGAAATTTTTAGCTTTTTCCTGTTAATCCTAGCATGATAAAGAAGATTCAAAGAGAGTGAGATGCCAGCTCCTTTCATTCAGTCAGAAGCTTCAAACATTTCTGGTATATGAAAAACATGTTTTTCAATGGCAAAAATCAATGAATATTGTAAATGCACAAACAGTAATATCTCCACATTGCAAGGTGCAATTCTGAAATTTTTTGCTTTTTCCTGCTGATCCTAGCATGATAAAGAAGATTCAAAGAGAGTGAGATGCCAGCTCCTTTCATTCAGTCAGTAGCTTCAAACATTTCTGGTATATGAAAAACATGTTTTTCAATGGCAAAAATCAATGAATATTGTAAATGCACAAACAGTAATATCTCCACATTGCAAGGTGCAATTCTGAAATTTTTTGCTTTTTCCTGCTAATCCTAGCATGATAAAGAAGATTCAAAGAGAGTGAGATGCCAGCTCCTTTCATTCAGTCAGTAGCTTCAAACATTTCTGGTATATGAAAAACATGTTTTTCAATGGCAAAAATCAATGAATATTGTAAATGCACAAACAGTAATATCTCCACATTGCACGGTGCAATTCTGAAATTTTTAGCTTTTTCCTGTTAATCCGAGCATGATAAAGAAGATTCAAAGAGAGTGAGATGCCAGCTCCTTTCATTCAGTCAGTAGCTTCAAACATTTCTGGTATATGAAAAACATGTTTTTCAATGGCAAAAATCAATGAATATTGTAAATGCACAAACAGTAATATCTCCACATTGCAAGGTGCAATTCTGAAATTTTTTGCTTTTTCCTGCTAATCCTAGCATGATAAAGAAGATTCAAAGAGAGTGAGATGCCAGCTCCTTTCATTCAGTCAGTAGCTTCAAACATTTCTGGTATATGAAAAACATGTTTTTCAATGGCAAAAATCAATGAATATTGTAAATGCACAAACAGTAATATCTCCACATTGCACGGTGCAATTCTGAAATTTTTAGCTTTTTCCTGTTAATCCTAGCATGATAAAGAAGATTCAAAGAGAGTGAGATGCCAGCTCCTTTCATTCAGTCAGTAGCTTCAAACATTTCTGGACGTTTTTCAATGGCAAAAATCAATGAATATTGTAAATGCACAAACAGTAATATCTCCACATTGCAAGGTGCAATTCTGAAATTTTTTGCTTTTTCCTGTTAATCCTAGCATGATAAAGAAGATTCAAAGAGAGTGAGATGCCAGCTCCTTTCATTCAGTCAGTAGCTTCAAACATTTCTGGTATATGAAAAACATGTTTTTCAATGGCAAAAATCAATGAATATTGTAAATGCACAAACTAATATCTCCACATTGCACGGTGCAATTCTGAAATTTTTAGCTTTTTCCTGTTAATCCTAGCATGATAAAGAAGATTCAAAGAGAGTGAGATGCCAGCTCCTTTCATTCAGTCAGTAGCTTCAAACATTTCTGGTATATGAAAAACATGTTTTTCAATGGCAAAAATCAATGAATATTGTAAATGCACAAACAGTAATATCTCCACATTGCAAGGTGCAATTCTGAAATTTTTTGCTTTTTCCTGTTAATCCTAGCATGATAAAGAAGATTCAAAGAGAGTGAGATGCCAGCTCCTTTCATTCAGTCAGTAGCTTCAAACATTTCTGGTATATGAAAAACATGTTTTTCAATGGCAAAAATCAATGAATATTGTAAATGCACAAACAGTAATATCTCCACATTGCACGGTGCAATTCTGAAATTTTTAGCTTTTTCCTGTTAATCCTAGCATGATAAAGAAGATTCAAAGAGAGTGAGATGCCAGCTCCTTTCATTCAGTCAGAAGCTTCAAACATTTCTGGTATATGAAAAACATGTTTTTCAATGGCAAAAATCAATGAATATTGTAAATGCACAAACAGTAATATCTCCACATTGCAAGGTGCAATTCTGAAATTTTTTGCTTTTTCCTGCTGATCCTAGCATGATAAAGAAGATTCAAAGAGAGTGAGATGCCAGCTCCTTTCATTCAGTCAGTAGCTTCAAACATTTCTGGTATATGAAAAACATGTTTTTCAATGGCAAAAATCAATGAATATTGTAAATGCACAAACAGTAATATCTCCACATTGCAAGGTGCAATTCTGAAATTTTTTGCTTTTTCCTGCTAATCCTAGCATGATAAAGAAGATTCAAAGAGAGTGAGATGCCAGCTCCTTTCATTCAGTCAGTAGCTTCAAACATTTCTGGTATATGAAAAACATGTTTTTCAATGGCAAAAATCAATGAATATTGTAAATGCACAAACAGTAATATCTCCACATTGCACGGTGCAATTCTGAAATTTTTAGCTTTTTCCTGTTAATCCGAGCATGATAAAGAAGATTCAAAGAGAGTGAGATGCCAGCTCCTTTCATTCAGTCAGTAGCTTCAAACATTTCTGGTATATGAAAAACATGTTTTTCAATGGCAAAAATCAATGAATATTGTAAATGCACAAACAGTAATATCTCCACATTGCAAGGTGCAATTCTGAAATTTTTTGCTTTTTCCTGCTAATCCTAGCATGATAAATAAGATTCAAAGAGAGTGAGATGCCAGCTCCTTTCATTCAGTCAGTAGCTTCAAACATTTCTGGTATATGAAAAACATGTTTTTCAATGGCAAAAATCAATGAATATTGTAAATGCACAAACAGTAATATCTCCACATTGCACGGTGCAATTCTGAAATTTTTAGCTTTTTCCTGTTAATCCTAGCATGATAAAGAAGATTCAAAGAGAGTGAGATGCCAGCTCCTTTCATTCAGTCAGTAGCTTCAAACATTTCTGGACGTTTTTCAATGGCAAAAATCAATGAATATTGTAAATGCACAAACAGTAATATCTCCACATTGCAAGGTGCAATTCTGAAATTTTTTGCTTTTTCCTGTTAATCCTAGCATGATAAAGAAGATTCAAAGAGAGTGAGATGCCAGCTCCTTTCATTCAGTCAGTAGCTTCAAACATTTCTGGTATATGAAAAACATGTTTTTCAATGGCAAAAATCAATGAATATTGTAAATGCACAAACAGTAATATCTCCACATTGCAAGGTGCAATTCTGAAATTTTTAGCTTTTTCCTGTTAATCCTAGCATGATAAAGAAGATTCAAAGAGAGTGAGATGCCAGCTCCTTTCATTCAGTCAGTAGCTTCAAACATTTCTGGTATATGAAAAACATGTTTTTCAATGGCAAAAATCAATGAATATTGTAAATGCACAAACAGTAATATCTCCACATTGCAAGGTGCAATTCTGAAATTGTTTGCTTTTTCCTGCTAATCCTAGCATGATAAAGAAGATTCAAAGAGAGTGAGATGCCAGCTCCTTTCATTCAGTCAGTAGCTTCAAACATTTCTGGTATATGAAAAACATGTTTTTCAATGGCAAAAATCAATGAATATTGTAAATGCACAAACAGTAATATCTCCACATTGCAAGGTGCAATTCTGAAATTTTTAGCTTTTTCCTGTTAATCCTAGCATGATAAAGAAGATTCAAAGAGAGTGAGATGCCAGCTCCTTTCATTCAGTCAGTAGCTTCAAACATTTCTGGTATATGAAAAACATGTTTTTCAATGGCAAAAATCAATGAATATTGTAAATGCACAAACAGTAATATCTCCACATTGCAAGGTGCAATTCTGAAATTGTTTGCTTTTTCCTGCTAATCCTAGCATGATAAAGAAGATTCAAAGAGAGTGAGATGCCAGCTCCTTTCATTCAGTCAGTAGCTTCAAACATTTCTGGTATATGAAAAACATGTTTTTCAATGGCAAAAATCAATGAATATTGTAAATGCACAAACAGTAATATCTCCACATTGCACGGTGCAATTCTGAAATTTTTAGCTTTTTCCTGTTAATCCTAGCATGATAAGGAAGATTCAAAGAGAGTGAGATGCCAGCTCCTTTCATTCAGTCAGTAGCTTCAAACATTTCTGGTATATGAAAAACATGTTTTTCAATGGCAAAAATCAATGAATATTGTAAATGCACAAACAGTAATATCTCCACATTGCAAGGTGCAATTCTGAAATTTTTTGCTTTTTCCTGTTAATCCTAGCATGGTAAAGAAGATTCAAAGAGAGTGAGATGCCAGCTCCTTTCATTCAGTCAGTAGCTTCAAACATTTCTGGTATATGAAAAACATGTTTTTCAATGGCAAAAATCAATGAATATTGTAAATGCACAAACAGTAATATCTCCACATTGCAAGGTGCAATTCTGAAATTTTTTGCTTTTTCCTGCTAATCCTAGCATGATAAAGAAGATTCAAAGAGAGTGAGATGCCAGCTCCTTTCATTCAGTCAGTAGCTTCAAACATTTCTGGTATATGAAAAACATGTTTTTCAATGGCAAAAATCAATGAATATTGTAAATGCACAAACAGTAATATCTCCACATTGCACGGTGCAATTCTGAAATTTTTAGCTTTTTCCTGTTAATCCTAGCATGATAAAGAAGATTCAAAGAGAGTGAGATGCCAGCTCCTTTCATTCAGTCAGTAGCTTCAAACATTTCTGGTATATGAAAAACATGTTTTTCAATGGCAAAAATCAATGAATATTGTAAATGCACAAACAGTAATATAGAATCATAGAATCATAGAATGGTAGAGTTGGAAGGGACCTCCTGGGTCATCTGGTCCAACCCCCTGCTCAAAGCAGGATTCACTAGATCATCTCAGACAGATGTCTGTCCAGCCTCTGTTTGAAGACTTCCATTGAAGAGGAACTCACCACCTCTCGTGGCAGCCTGTTCCACTCATTAATCACCCTAACTGTCAAAAAGTTTTTTCTAAAAAAAAACTTTCTGAAATTTTTTGCTTTTTCCTGCTAATCCTAGCATGATAAAGAAGATTCAAAGAGAGTGAGATGCCAGCTCCTTTCATTCAGTCAGTAGCTTCAAACATTTCTGGTATATGAAAAACATGTTTTTCAATGGCAAAAATCAATGAATATTGTAAATGCACAAACAGTAATATCTCCACATTGCACGGTGCAATTCTGAAATTTTTAGCTTTTTCCTGTTAATCCTAGCATGATAAAGAAGATTCAAAGAGAGTGAGATGCCAGCTCCTTTCATTCAGTCAGTAGCTTCAAACATTTCTGGACGTTTTTCAATGGCAAAAATCAATGAATATTGTAAATGCACAAACAGTAATATCTCCACATTGCAAGGTGCAATTCTGAAATTTTTTGCTTTTTCCTGTTAATCCTAGCATGATAAAGAAGATTCAAAGAGAGTGAGATGCCAGCTCCTTTCATTCAGTCAGTAGCTTCAAACATTTCTGGTATATGAAAAACATGTTTTTCAATGGCAAAAATCAATGAATATTGTAAATGCACAAACTAATATCTCCACATTGCACGGTGCAATTCTGAAATTTTTAGCTTTTTCCTGTTAATCCTAGCATGATAAAGAAGATTCAAAGAGAGTGAGATGCCAGCTCCTTTCATTCAGTCAGTAGCTTCAAACATTTCTGGTATATGAAAAACATGTTTTTCAATGGCAAAAATCAATGAATATTGTAAATGCACAAACAGTAATATCTCCACATTGCAAGGTGCAATTCTGAAATTTTTTGCTTTTTCCTGTTAATCCTAGCATGATAAAGAAGATTCAAAGAGAGTGAGATGCCAGCTCCTTTCATTCAGTCAGTAGCTTCAAACATTTCTGGTATATGAAAAACATGTTTTTCAATGGCAAAAATCAATGAATATTGTAAATGCACAAACAGTAATATCTCCACATTGCACGGTGCAATTCTGAAATTTTTAGCTTTTTCCTGTTAATCCTAGCATGATAAAGAAGATTCAAAGAGAGTGAGATGCCAGCTCCTTTCATTCAGTCAGAAGCTTCAAACATTTCTGGTATATGAAAAACATGTTTTTCAATGGCAAAAATCAATGAATATTGTTAATGCACAAACAGTAATATCTCCACATTGCAAGGTGCAATTCTGAAATTTTTTGCTTTTTCCTGCTGATCCTAGCATGATAAAGAAGATTCAAAGAGAGTGAGATGCCAGCTCCTTTCATTCAGTCAGTAGCTTCAAACATTTCTGGTATATGAAAAACATGTTTTTCAATGGCAAAAATCAATGAATATTGTAAATGCACAAACAGTAATATCTCCACATTGCAAGGTGCAATTCTGAAATTTTTTGCTTTTTCCTGCTAATCCTAGCATGATAAAGAAGATTCAAAGAGAGTGAGATGCCAGCTCCTTTCATTCAGTCAGTAGCTTCAAACATTTCTGGTATATGAAAAACATGTTTTTCAATGGCAAAAATCAATGAATATTGTAAATGCACAAACAGTAATATCTCCACATTGCACGGTGCAATTCTGAAATTTTTAGCTTTTTCCTGTTAATCCGAGCATGATAAAGAAGATTCAAAGAGAGTGAGATGCCAGCTCCTTTCATTCAGTCAGTAGCTTCAAACATTTCTGGTATATGAAAAACATGTTTTTCAATGGCAAAAATCAATGAATATTGTAAATGCACAAACAGTAATATCTCCACATTGCAAGGTGCAATTCTGAAATTTTTTGCTTTTTCCTGCTAATCCTAGCATGATAAAGAAGATTCAAAGAGAGTGAGATGCCAGCTCCTTTCATTCAGTCAGTAGCTTCAAACATTTCTGGTATATGAAAAACATGTTTTTCAATGGCAAAAATCAATGAATATTGTAAATGCACAAACAGTAATATCTCCACATTGCACGGTGCAATTCTGAAATTTTTAGCTTTTTCCTGTTAATCCTAGCATGATAAAGAAGATTCAAAGAGAGTGAGATGCCAGCTCCTTTCATTCAGTCAGTAGCTTCAAACATTTCTGGACGTTTTTCAATGGCAAAAATCAATGAATATTGTAAATGCACAAACAGTAATATCTCCACATTGCAAGGTGCAATTCTGAAATTTTTTGCTTTTTCCTGTTAATCCTAGCATGATAAAGAAGATTCAAAGAGAGTGAGATGCCAGCTCCTTTCATTCAGTCAGTAGCTTCAAACATTTCTGGTATATGAAAAACATGTTTTTCAATGGCAAAAATCAATGAATATTGTAAATGCACAAACAGTAATATCTCCACATTGCAAGGTGCAATTCTGAAATTTTTAGCTTTTTCCTGTTAATCCTAGCATGATAAAGAAGATTCAAAGAGAGTGAGATGCCAGCTCCTTTCATTCAGTCAGTAGCTTCAAACATTTCTGGTATATGAAAAACATGTTTTTCAATGGCAAAAATCAATGAATATTGTAAATGCACAAACAGTAATATCTCCACATTGCAAGGTGCAATTCTGAAATTGTTTGCTTTTTCCTGCTAATCCTAGCATGATAAAGAAGATTCAAAGAGAGTGAGATGCCAGCTCCTTTCATTCAGTCAGTAGCTTCAAACATTTCTGGTATATGAAAAACATGTTTTTCAATGGCAAAAATCAATGAATATTGTAAATGCACAAACAGTAATATCTCCACATTGCAAGGTGCAATTCTGAAATTTTTAGCTTTTTCCTGTTAATCCTAGCATGATAAAGAAGATTCAAAGAGAGTGAGATGCCAGCTCCTTTCATTCAGTCAGTAGCTTCAAACATTTCTGGTATATGAAAAACATGTTTTTCAATGGCAAAAATCAATGAATATTGTAAATGCACAAACAGTAATATCTCCACATTGCAAGGTGCAATTCTGAAATTGTTTGCTTTTTCCTGCTAATCCTAGCATGATAAAGATTCAAAGAGAGTGAGATGCCAGCTCCTTTCATTCAGTCAGTAGCTTCAAACATTTCTGGTATATGAAAAACATGTTTTTCAATGGCAAAAATCAATGAATATTGTAAATGCACAAACAGTAATATCTCCACATTGCACGGTGCAATTCTGAAATTTTTAGCTTTTTCCTGTTAATCCTAGCATGATAAGGAAGATTCAAAGAGAGTGAGATGCCAGCTCCTTTCATTCAGTCAGTAGCTTCAAACATTTCTGGTATATGAAAAACATGTTTTTCAATGGCAAAAATCAATGAATATTGTAAATGCACAAACAGTAATATCTCCACATTGCAAGGTGCAATTCTGAAATTTTTTGCTTTTTCCTGTTAATCCTAGCATGGTAAAGAAGATTCAAAGAGAGTGAGATGCCAGCTCCTTTCATTCAGTCAGTAGCTTCAAACATTTCTGGTATATGAAAAACATGTTTTTCAATGGCAAAAATCAATGAATATTGTAAATGCACAAACAGTAATATCTCCACATTGCAAGGTGCAATTCTGAAATTTTTTGCTTTTTCCTGCTAATCCTAGCATGATAAAGAAGATTCAAAGAGAGTGAGATGCCAGCTCCTTTCATTCAGTCAGTAGCTTCAAACATTTCTGGTATATGAAAAACATGTTTTTCAATGGCAAAAATCAATGAATATTGTAAATGCACAAACAGTAATATCTCCACATTGCACGGTGCAATTCTGAAATTTTTAGCTTTTTCCTGTTAATCCTAGCATGATAAAGAAGATTCAAAGAGAGTGAGATGCCAGCTCCTTTCATTCAGTCAGTAGCTTCAAACATTTCTGGTATATGAAAAACATGTTTTTCAATGGCAAAAATCAATGAATATTGTAAATGCACAAACAGTAATATAGAATCATAGAATCATAGAATGGTAGAGTTGGAAGGGACCTCCTGGGTCATCTGGTCCAACCCCCTGCTCAAAGCAGGATTCACTAGATCATCTCAGACAGATGTCTGTCCAGCCTCTGTTTGAAGACTTCCATTGAAGAGGAACTCACCACCTCTCGTGGCAGCCTGTTCCACTCATTAATCACCCTAACTGTCAAAAAGTTTTTTCTAAAAAAAAACTTTCTGAAATTTTTTGCTTTTTCCTGCTAATCCTAGCATGATAAAGAAGATTCAAAGAGAGTGAGATGCCAGCTCCTTTCATTCAGTCAGTAGCTTCAAACATTTCTGGTATATGAAAAACATGTTTTTCAATGGCAAAAATCAATGAATATTGTAAATGCACAAACAGTAATATCTCCACATTGCACGGTGCAATTCTGAAATTTTTAGCTTTTTCCTGTTAATCCTAGCATGATAAAGAAGATTCAAAGAGAGTGAGATGCCAGCTCCTTTCATTCAGTCAGTAGCTTCAAACATTTCTGGACGTTTTTCAATGGCAAAAATCAATGAATATTGTAAATGCACAAACAGTAATATCTCCACATTGCAAGGTGCAATTCTGAAATTTTTTGCTTTTTCCTGTTAATCCTAGCATGATAAAGAAGATTCAAAGAGAGTGAGATGCCAGCTCCTTTCATTCAGTCAGTAGCTTCAAACATTTCTGGTATATGAAAAACATGTTTTTCAATGGCAAAAATCAATGAATATTGTAAATGCACAAACTAATATCTCCACATTGCACGGTGCAATTCTGAAATTTTTAGCTTTTTCCTGTTAATCCTAGCATGATAAAGAAGATTCAAAGAGAGTGAGATGCCAGCTCCTTTCATTCAGTCAGTAGCTTCAAACATTTCTGGTATATGAAAAACATGTTTTTCAATGGCAAAAATCAATGAATATTGTAAATGCACAAACAGTAATATCTCCACATTGCAAGGTGCAATTCTGAAATTTTTTGCTTTTTCCTGTTAATCCTAGCATGATAAAGAAGATTCAAAGAGAGTGAGATGCCAGCTCCTTTCATTCAGTCAGTAGCTTCAAACATTTCTGGTATATGAAAAACATGTTTTTCAATGGCAAAAATCAATGAATATTGTAAATGCACAAACAGTAATATCTCCACATTGCACGGTGCAATTCTGAAATTTTTAGCTTTTTCCTGTTAATCCTAGCATGATAAAGAAGATTCAAAGAGAGTGAGATGCCAGCTCCTTTCATTCAGTCAGAAGCTTCAAACATTTCTGGTATATGAAAAACATGTTTTTCAATGGCAAAAATCAATGAATATTGTAAATGCACAAACAGTAATATCTCCACATTGCAAGGTGCAATTCTGAAATTTTTTGCTTTTTCCTGCTGATCCTAGCATGATAAAGAAGATTCAAAGAGAGTGAGATGCCAGCTCCTTTCATTCAGTCAGTAGCTTCAAACATTTCTGGTATATGAAAAACATGTTTTTCAATGGCAAAAATCAATGAATATTGTAAATGCACAAACAGTAATATCTCCACATTGCAAGGTGCAATTCTGAAATTTTTTGCTTTTTCCTGCTAATCCTAGCATGATAAAGAAGATTCAAAGAGAGTGAGATGCCAGCTCCTTTCATTCAGTCAGTAGCTTCAAACATTTCTGGTATATGAAAAACATGTTTTTCAATGGCAAAAATCAATGAATATTGTAAATGCACAAACAGTAATATCTCCACATTGCACGGTGCAATTCTGAAATTTTTAGCTTTTTCCTGTTAATCCGAGCATGATAAAGAAGATTCAAAGAGAGTGAGATGCCAGCTCCTTTCATTCAGTCAGTAGCTTCAAACATTTCTGGTATATGAAAAACATGTTTTTCAATGGCAAAAATCAATGAATATTGTAAATGCACAAACAGTAATATCTCCACATTGCAAGGTGCAATTCTGAAATTTTTTGCTTTTTCCTGCTAATCCTAGCATGATAAAGAAGATTCAAAGAGAGTGAGATGCCAGCTCCTTTCATTCAGTCAGTAGCTTCAAACATTTCTGGTATATGAAAAACATGTTTTTCAATGGCAAAAATCAATGAATATTGTAAATGCACAAACAGTAATATCTCCACATTGCACGGTGCAATTCTGAAATTTTTAGCTTTTTCCTGTTAATCCTAGCATGATAAAGAAGATTCAAAGAGAGTGAGATGCCAGCTCCTTTCATTCAGTCAGTAGCTTCAAACATTTCTGGACGTTTTTCAATGGCAAAAATCAATGAATATTGTAAATGCACAAACAGTAATATCTCCACATTGCAAGGTGCAATTCTGAAATTTTTTGCTTTTTCCTGTTAATCCTAGCATGATAAAGAAGATTCAAAGAGAGTGAGATGCCAGCTCCTTTCATTCAGTCAGTAGCTTCAAACATTTCTGGTATATGAAAAACATGTTTTTCAATGGCAAAAATCAATGAATATTGTAAATGCACAAACAGTAATATCTCCACATTGCAAGGTGCAATTCTGAAATTTTTAGCTTTTTCCTGTTAATCCTAGCATGATAAAGAAGATTCAAAGAGAGTGAGATGCCAGCTCCTTTCATTCAGTCAGTAGCTTCAAACATTTCTGGTATATGAAAAACATGTTTTTCAATGGCAAAAATCAATGAATATTGTAAATGCACAAACAGTAATATCTCCACATTGCAAGGTGCAATTCTGAAATTGTTTGCTTTTTCCTGCTAATCCTAGCATGATAAAGAAGATTCAAAGAGAGTGAGATGCCAGCTCCTTTCATTCAGTCAGTAGCTTCAAACATTTCTGGTATATGAAAAACATGTTTTTCAATGGCAAAAATCAATGAATATTGTAAATGCACAAACAGTAATATCTCCACATTGCAAGGTGCAATTCTGAAATTTTTAGCTTTTTCCTGTTAATCCTAGCATGATAAAGAAGATTCAAAGAGAGTGAGATGCCAGCTCCTTTCATTCAGTCAGTAGCTTCAAACATTTCTGGTATATGAAAAACATGTTTTTCAATGGCAAAAATCAATGAATATTGTAAATGCACAAACAGTAATATCTCCACATTGCAAGGTGCAATTCTGAAATTGTTTGCTTTTTCCTGCTAATCCTAGCATGATAAAGAAGATTCAAAGAGAGTGAGATGCCAGCTCCTTTCATTCAGTCAGTAGCTTCAAACATTTCTGGTATATGAAAAACATGTTTTTCAATGGCAAAAATCAATGAATATTGTAAATGCACAAACAGTAATATCTCCACATTGCACGGTGCAATTCTGAAATTTTTAGCTTTTTCCTGTTAATCCTAGCATGATAAGGAAGATTCAAAGAGAGTGAGATGCCAGCTCCTTTCATTCAGTCAGTAGCTTCAAACATTTCTGGTATATGAAAAACATGTTTTTCAATGGCAAAAATCAATGAATATTGTAAATGCACAAACAGTAATATCTCCACATTGCAAGGTGCAATTCTGAAATTTTTTGCTTTTTCCTGTTAATCCTAGCATGATAAAGAAGATTCAAAGAGAGTGAGATGCCAGCTCCTTTCATTCAGTCAGTAGCTTCAAACATTTCTGGTATATGAAAAACATGTTTTTCAATGGCAAAAATCAATGAATATTGTAAATGCACAAACAGTAATATCTCCACATTGCAAGGTGCAATTCTGAAATTTTTTGCTTTTTCCTGCTAATCCTAGCATGATAAAGAAGATTCAAAGAGAGTGAGATGCCAGCTCCTTTCATTCAGTCAGTAGCTTCAAACATTTCTGGTATATGAAAAACATGTTTTTCAATGGCAAAAATCAATGAATATTGTAAATGCACAAACAGTAATATCTCCACATTGCACGGTGCAATTCTGAAATTTTTAGCTTTTTCCTGTTAATCCTAGCATGATAAAGAAGATTCAAAGAGAGTGAGATGCCAGCTCCTTTCATTCAGTCAGTAGCTTCAAACATTTCTGGTATATGAAAAACATGTTTTTCAATGGCAAAAATCAATGAATATTGTAAATGCACAAACAGTAATATAGAATCATAGAATCATAGAATGGTAGAGTTGGAAGGGACCTCCTGGGTCATCTGGTCCAACCCCCTGCTCAAAGCAGGATTCACTAGATCATCTCAGACAGATGTCTGTCCAGCCTCTGTTTGAAGACTTCCATTGAAGAGGAACTCACCACCTCTCGTGGCAGCCTGTTCCACTCATTAATCACCCTAACTGTCAAAAAGTTTTTTCTAAAAAAAAACTTTCTGAAATTTTTTGCTTTTTCCTGCTAATCCTAGCATGATAAAGAAGATTCAAAGAGAGAGAGATGCCAGCTCCTTTCATTCAGTCAGTAGCTTCAAACATTTCTGGTATATGAAAAACATGTTTTTCAATGGCAAAAATCAATGAATATTGTAAATGCACAAACAGTAATATCTCCACATTGCACGGTGCAATTCTGAAATTTTTAGCTTTTTCCTGTTAATCCTAGCATGATAAAGAAGATTCAAAGAGAGTGAGATGCCAGCTCCTTTCATTCAGTCAGTAGCTTCAAACATTTCTGGACGTTTTTCAATGGCAAAAATCAATGAATATTGTAAATGCACAAACAGTAATATCTCCACATTGCAAGGTGCAATTCTGAAATTTTTTGCTTTTTCCTGTTAATCCTAGCATGATAAAGAAGATTCAAAGAGAGTGAGATGCCAGCTCCTTTCATTCAGTCAGTAGCTTCAAACATTTCTGGTATATGAAAAACATGTTTTTCAATGGCAAAAATCAATGAATATTGTAAATGCACAAACAGTAATATCTCCACATTGCACGGTGCAATTCTGAAATTTTTAGCTTTTTCCTGTTAATCCTAGCATGATAAAGAAGATTCAAAGAGAGTGAGATGCCAGCTCCTTTCATTCAGTCAGTAGCTTCAAACATTTCTGGTATATGAAAAACATGTTTTTCAATGGCAAAAATCAATGAATATTGTAAATGCACAAACAGTAATATCTCCACATTGCAAGGTGCAATTCTGAAATTTTTTGCTTTTTCCTGTTAATCCTAGCATGATAAAGAAGATTCAAAGAGAGTGAGATGCCAGCTCCTTTCATTCAGTCAGTAGCTTCAAACATTTCTGGTATATGAAAAACATGTTTTTCAATGGCAAAAATCAATGAATATTGTAAATGCACAAACAGTAATATCTCCACATTGCACGGTGCAATTCTGAAATTTTTAGCTTTTTCCTGTTAATCCTAGCATGATAAAGAAGATTCAAAGAGAGTGAGATGCCAGCTCCTTTCATTCAGTCAGTAGCTTCAAACATTTCTGGTATATGAAAAACATGTTTTTCAATGGCAAAAATCAATGAATATTGTAAATGCACAAACAGTAATATCTCCACATTGCAAGGTGCAATTCTGAAATTTTTTGCTTTTTCCTGCTGATCCTAGCATGATAAAGAAGATTCAAAGAGAGTGAGATGCCAGCTCCTTTCATTCAGTCAGTAGCTTCAAACATTTCTGGTATATGAAAAACATGTTTTTCAATGGCAAAAATCAATGAATATTGTAAATGCACAAACAGTAATATCTCCACATTGCAAGGTGCAATTCTGAAATTTTTTGCTTTTTCCTGCTAATCCTAGCATGATAAAGAAGATTCAAAGAGAGTGAGATGCCAGCTCCTTTCATTCAGTCAGTAGCTTCAAACATTTCTGGTATATGAAAAACATGTTTTTCAATGGCAAAAATCAATGAATATTGTAAATGCACAAACAGTAATATCTCCACATTGCACGGTGCAATTCTGAAATTTTTAGCTTTTTCCTGTTAATCCGAGCATGATAAAGAAGATTCAAAGAGAGTGAGATGCCAGCTCCTTTCATTCAGTCAGTAGCTTCAAACATTTCTGGTATATGAAAAACATGTTTTTCAATGGCAAAAATCAATGAATATTGTAAATGCACAAACAGTAATATCTCCACATTGCAAGGTGCAATTCTGAATTTTTTGCTTTTTCCTGCTAATCCTAGCATGATAAAGAAGATTCAAAGAGAGTGAGATGCCAGCTCCTTTCATTCAGTCAGTAGCTTCAAACATTTCTGGTATATGAAAAACATGTTTTTCAATGGCAAAAATCAATGAATATTGTAAATGCACAAACAGTAATATCTCCACATTGCACGGTGCAATTCTGAAATTTTTAGCTTTTTCCTGTTAATCCTAGCATGATAAAGAAGATTCAAAGAGAGTGAGATGCCAGCTCCTTTCATTCAGTCAGTAGCTTCAAACATTTCTGGACGTTTTTCAATGGCAAAAATCAATGAATATTGTAAATGCACAAACAGTAATATCTCCACATTGCAAGGTGCAATTCTGAAATTTTTTGCTTTTTCCTGTTAATCCTAGCATGATAAAGAAGATTCAAAGAGAGTGAGATGCCAGCTCCTTTCATTCAGTCAGTAGCTTCAAACATTTCTGGTATATGAAAAACATGTTTTTCAATGGCAAAAATCAATGAATATTGTAAATGCACAAACAGTAATATCTCCACATTGCACGGTGCAATTCTGAAATTTTTAGCTTTTTCCTGTTAATTGTAGCATGATAAAGAAGATTCAAAGAGAGTGAGATGCCAGCTCCTTTCATTCAGTCAGTAGCTTCAAACATTTCTGGTATATGAAAAACATGTTTTTCAATGGCAAAAATCAATGAATATTGTAAATGCACAAACAGTAATATCTCCACATTGCAAGGTGCAATTCTGAAATTTTTTGCTTTTTCCTGCTAATCCTAGCATGCTAAAGAAGATTCAAAGAGAGTGAGATGCCAGCTCCTTTCATTGTCAGTAGCTTCAAACATTTCTGGTATATGAAAAACATGTTTTTCAATGGCAAAAATCAATGAATATTGTAAATGCACAAACAGTAATATCTCCACATTGCACGGTGCAATTCTGAAATTTTTAGCTTTTTCCTGTTAATCCTAGCATGATAAAGAAGATTCAAAGAGAGTGAGATGCCAGCTCCTTTCATTCAGTCAGTAGCTTCAAACATTTCTGGTATATGAAAAACATGTTTTTCAATGGCAAAAATCAATGAATATTGTAAATGCACAAACAGTAATATCTCCACATTGCAAGGTGCAATTCTGAAATGTTTTGCTTTTTCCTGCTGATCCTAGCATGATAAAGAAGATTCAAAGAGAGTGAGATGCCAGCTCCTTTCATTCAGTCAGTAGCTTCAAACATTTCTGGTATATGAAAAACATGTTTTTCAATGGCAAAAATCAATGAATATTGTAAATGCACAAACAGTAATATCTCCACATTGCAAGGTGCAATTCTGAAATTTTTTGCTTTTTCCTGTTAATCCGAGCATGATAAAGAAGATTCAAAGAGAGTGAGATGCCAGCTCCTTTCATTCAGTCAGTAGCTTCAAACATTTCTGGTATATGAAAAACATGTTTTTCAATGGCAAAAATCAATGAATATTGTTAATGCACAAACAGTAATATCTCCACATTGCAAGGTGCAATTCTGAAATTTTTTGCTTTTTCCTGCTAATCCTAGCATGATAAAGAAGATTCAAAGAGAGTGAGATGCCAGCTCCTTTCATTCAGTCAGTAGCTTCAAACATTTCTGGTATATGAAAAACATGTTTTTCAATGGCAAAAATCAATGAATATTGTAAATGCACAAACAGTAATATCTCCACATTGCACGGTGCAATTCTGAAATTTTTAGCTTTTTCCTGTTAATCCTAGCATGATAAAGAAGATTCAAAGAGAGTGAGATGCCAGCTCCTTTCATTCAGTCAGTAGCTTCAAACATTTCTGGACGTTTTTCAATGGCAAAAATCAATGAATATTGTAAATGCACAAACAGTAATATCTCCACATTGCAAGGTGCAATTCTGAAATTTTTTGCTTTTTCCTGTTAATCCTAGCATGATAAAGAAGATTCAAAGAGAGTGAGATGCCAGCTCCTTTCATTCAGTCAGTAGCTTCAAACATTTCTGGTATATGAAAAACATGTTTTTCAATGGCAAAAATCAATGAATATTGTAAATGCACAAACAGTAATATCTCCACATTGCAAGGTGCAATTCTGAAATTTTTTGCTTTTTCCTGCTAATCCTAGCATGATAAAGAAGATTCAAAGAGAGTGAGATGCCAGCTCCTTTCATTCAGTCAGTAGCTTCAAACATTTCTGGTATATGAAAAACATGTTTTTCAATGGCAAAAATCAATGAATATTGTAAATGCACAAACAGTAATATCTCCACATTGCACGGTGCAATTCTGAAATTTTTAGCTTTTTCCTGTTAATCCTAGCATGATAAAGAAGATTCAAAGAGAGTGAGATGCCAGCTCCTTTCATTCAGTCAGTAGCTTCAAACATTTCTGGTATATGAAAAACATGTTTTTCAATGGCAAAAATCAATGAATATTGTAAATGCACAAACAGTAATATCTCCATATTGCAAGGTGCAATTCTGAAATTTTTTGCTTTTTCCTGCTAATCCTAGCATGATAAAGAAGATTCAAAGAGAGTGAGATGCCAGCTCCTTTCATTCAGTCAGTAGCTTCAAACATTTCTGGTATATGAAAAACATGTTTTTCAATGGCAAAAATCAATGAATATTGTAAATGCACAAACAGTAATATCTCCACATTGCACGGTGCAATTCTGAAATTTTTAGCTTTTTCCTGTTAATCCTAGCATGATAAAGAAGATTCAAAGAGAGTGAGATGCCAGCTCCTTTCATTCAGTCAGTAGCTTCAAACATTTCTGGTATATGAAAAACATGTTTTTCAATGGCAAAAATCAATGAATATTGTAAATGCACAAACAGTAATATCTCCACATTGCAAGGTGCAATTCTGAAATTTTTTGCTTTTTCCTGCTAATCCTAGCATGATAAAGAAGATTCAAAGAGAGTGAGATGCCAGCTCCTTTCATTCAGTCAGTAGCTTCAAACATTTCTGGTATATGAAAAACATGTTTTTCAATGGCAAAAATCAATGCATATTGTAAATGCACAAACAGTAATATCTCCACATTGCAAGGTGCAATTCTGAAATTTTTAGCTTTTTCCTGTTAATCCTAGCATGATAAAGAAGATTCAAAGAGAGTGAGATGCCAGCTCCTTTCATTCAGTCAGTAGCTTCAAACATTTCTGGTATATGAAAAACATGTTTTTCAATGGCAAAAATCAATGAATATTGTAAATGCACAAACAGTAATATCTCCACATTGCAAGGTGCAATTCTGAAATTTTTTGCTATTTCCTGTTAATCCTAGCATGATAAAGAAGATTCAAAGAGAGTGAGATGCCAGCTCCTTTCATTCAGTCAGTAGCTTCAAACATTTCTGGTATATGAAAAACATGTTTTTCAATGGCAAAAATCAATGAATATTGTAAATGCACAAACAGTAATATCTCCACATTGCAAGGTGCAATTCTGAAATTTTTTGCTTTTTCCTGCTAATCCTAGCATGATAAAGAAGATTCAAAGAGAGTGAGATGCCAGCTCCTTTCATTCAGTCAGTAGCTTCAAACATTTCTGGTATATGAAAAACATGTTTTTCAATGGCAAAAATCAATGAATATTGTAAATGCACAAACAGTAATATCTCCACATTGCACGGTGCAATTCTGAAATTTTTAGCTTTTTCCTGTTAATCCGAGCATGATAAAGAAGATTCAAAGAGAGTGAGATGCCAGCTCCTTTCATTCAGTCAGTAGCTTCAGACATTTCTGGTATATGAAAAACATGTTTTTCAATGGCAAAAATCAATGAATATTGTAAATGCACAAACAGTAATATCTCCACATTGCAAGGTGCAATTCTGAAATTTTTTGCTTTTTCCTGCTAATCCTAGCATGATAAAGAAGATTCAAAGAGAGTGAGATGCCAGCTCCTTTCATTCAGTCAGTAGCTTCAAACATTTCTGGTATATGAAAAACATGTTTTTCAATGGCAAAAATCAATGAATATTGTAAATGCACAAACAGTAATATCTCCACATTGCACGGTGCAATTCTGAAATTTTTAGCTTTTTCCTGTTAATCCTAGCATGATAAAGAAGATTCAAAGAGAGTGAGATGCCAGCTCCTTTCATTCAGTCAGTAGCTTCAAACATTTCTGGACGTTTTTCAATGGCAAAAATCAATGAATATTGTAAATGCACAAACAGTAATATCTCCACATTGCAAGGTGCAATTCTGAAATTTTTTGCTTTTTCCTGCTAATCCTAGCATGATAAAGAAGATTCAAAGAGAGTGAGATGCCAGCTCCTTTCATTCAGTCAGTAGCTTCAAACATTTCTGGTATATGAAAAACATGTTTTTCAATGGCAAAAATCAATGCATATTGTAAATGCACAAACAGTAATATCTCCACATTGCAAGGTGCAATTCTGAAATTTTTAGCTTTTTCCTGTTAATCCTAGCATGATAAAGAAGATTCAAAGAGAGTGAGATGCCAGCTCCTTTCATTCAGTCAGTAGCTTCAAACATTTCTGGTATATGAAAAACATGTTTTTCAATGGCAAAAATCAATGAATATTGTAAATGCACAAACAGTAATATCTCCACATTGCAAGGTGCAATTCTGAAATTTTTTGCTATTTCCTGTTAATCCTAGCATGATAAAGAAGATTCAAAGAGAGTGAGATGCCAGCTCCTTTCATTCAGTCAGTAGCTTCAAACATTTCTGGTATATGAAAAACATGTTTTTCAATGGCAAAAATCAATGAATATTGTAAATGCACAAACAGTAATATCTCCACATTGCAAGGTGCAATTCTGAAATTTTTTGCTTTTTCCTGCTAATCCTAGCATGATAAAGAAGATTCAAAGAGAGTGAGATGCCAGCTCCTTTCATTCAGTCAGTAGCTTCAAACATTTCTGGTATATGAAAAACATGTTTTTCAATGGCAAAAATCAATGAATATTGTAAATGCACAAACAGTAATATCTCCACATTGCAAGGTGCAATTCTGAAATTTTTTGCTTTTTCCTGTTAATCCTAGCATGATAAAGAAGATTCAAAGAGAGTGAGATGCCAGCTCCTTTCATTGTCAGTAGCTTCAAACATTTCTGGTATATGAAAAACATGTTTTTCAATGGCAAAAA
The DNA here is from genome assembly GCF_046119375.1 of Phyllobates terribilis. NCBI lineage: Eukaryota > Metazoa > Chordata > Amphibia > Anura > Dendrobatidae > Phyllobates > Phyllobates terribilis. The sequence goes on from NW_027364594.1 coordinate 52,723, forward strand.
TCAATGAATATTGTAAATGCACAAACAGTAATATCTCCACATTGCAAGGTGCAATTCTGAAATTTTTTGCTTTTTCCTGCTAATCCTAGCATGATAAAGAAGATTCAAAGAGAGTGAGATGCCAGCTCCTTTCATTCAGTCAGTAGCTTCAAACATTTCTGGTATATGAAAAACATGTTTTTCAATGGCAAAAATCAATGAATATTGTAAATGCACAAACAGTAATATCTCCACATTGCAAGGTGCAATTCTGAAATTTTTTGCTTTTTCCTGCTAATCCTAGCATGATAAAGAAGATTCAAAGAGAGTGAGATGCCAGCTCCTTTCATTCAGTCAGTAGCTTCAAACATTTCTGGTATATGAAAAACATGTTTTTCAATGGCAAAAATCAATGAATATTGTAAATGCACAAACAGTAATATCTCCACATTGCACGGTGCAATTCTGAAATTTTTAGCTTTTTCCTGTTAATCCGAGCATGATAAAGAAGATTCAAAGAGAGTGAGATGCCAGCTCCTTTCATTCAGTCAGTAGCTTCAGACATTTCTGGTATATGAAAAACATGTTTTTCAATGGCAAAAATCAATGAATATTGTAAATGCACAAACAGTAATATCTCCACATTGCAAGGTGCAATTCTGAAATTTTTTGCTTTTTCCTGCTAATCCTAGCATGATAAAGAAGATTCAAAGAGAGTGAGATGCCAGCTCCTTTCATTCAGTCAGTAGCTTCAAACATTTCTGGTATATGAAAAACATGTTTTTCAATGGCAAAAATCAATGAATATTGTAAATGCACAAACAGTAATATCTCCACATTGCACGGTGCAATTCTGAAATTTTTAGCTTTTTCCTGTTAATCCTAGCATGATAAAGAAGATTCAAAGAGAGTGAGATGCCAGCTCCTTTCATTCAGTCAGTAGCTTCAAACATTTCTGGACGTTTTTCAATGGCAAAAATCAATGAATATTGTAAATGCACAAACAGTAATATCTCCACATTGCAAGGTGCAATTCTGAAATTTTTTGCTTTTTCCTGTTAATCCTAGCATGATAAAGAAGATTCAAAGAGAGTGAGATGCCAGCTCCTTTCATTCAGTCAGTAGCTTCAAACATTTCTGGTATATGAAAAACATGTTTTTCAATGGCAAAAATCAATGAATATTGTAAATGCACAAACAGTAATATCTCCACATTGCACGGTGCAATTCTGAAATTTTTAGCTTTTTCCTGTTAATCCTAGCATGATAAAGAAGATTCAAAGAGAGTGAGATGCCAGCTCCTTTCATTCAGTCAGTAGCTTCAAACATTTCTGGTATATGAAAAACATGTTTTTCAATGGCAAAAATCAATGAATATTGTAAATGCACAAACAGTAATATCTCCACATTGTAAGGTGCAATTCTGAAATTTTTTGCTTTTTCCTGTTAATCCTAGCATGATAAAGAAGATTCAAAGAGAGTGAGATGCCAGCTCCTTTCATTCAGTCAGTAGCTTCAAACATTTCTGGTATATGAAAAACATGTTTTTCAATGGCAAAAATCAATGAATATTGTAAATGCACAAACAGTAATATCTCCACATTGCAAGGTGCAATTCTGAAATTTTTTGCTTTTTCCTGCTAATCCTAGCATGATAAAGAAGATTCAAAGAGAGTGAGATGCCAGCTCCTTTCATTCAGTCAGTAGCTTCAAACATTTCTGGTATATGAAAAACATGTTTTTCAATGGCAAAAATCAATGAATATTGTAAATGCACAAACAGTAATATCTCCACATTGCACGGTGCAATTCTGAAATTTTTAGCTTTTTCCTGTTAATCCTAGCATGATAAAGAAGATTCAAAGAGAGTGAGATGCCAGCTCCTTTCATTCAGTCAGTAGCTTCAAACATTTCTGGTATATGAAAAACATGTTTTTCAATGGCAAAAATCAATGAATATTGTAAATGCACAAACAGTAATATCTCCACATTGCAAGGTGCAATTCTGAAATTTTTTGCTTTTTCCTGCTAATCCTAGCATGATAAAGAAGATTCAAAGAGAGTGAGATGCCAGCTCCTTTCATTCAGTCAGTAGCTTCAAACATTTCTGGTATATGAAAAACATGTTTTTCAATGGCAAAAATCAATGAATATTGTAAATGCACAAACAGTAATATCTCCACATTGCACGGTGCAATTCTGAAATTTTTAGCTTTTTCCTGTTAATCCTAGCATGATAAAGAAGATTCAAAGAGAGTGAGATGCCAGCTCCTTTCATTCAGTCAGTAGCTTCAAACATTTCTGGTATATGAAAAACATGTTTTTCAATGGCAAAAATCAATGAATATTGTAAATGCACAAACAGTAATATCTCCACATTGCAAGGTGCAATTCTGAAATTTTTTGCTTTTTCCTGTTAATCCTAGCATGATAAAGAAGATTCAAAGAGAGTGAGATGCCAGCTCCTTTCATTCAGTCAGTAGCTTCAAACATTTCTGGTATATGAAAAACATGTTTTTCAATGGCAAAAATCAATGAATATTGTAAATGCACAAACAGTAATATCTCCACATTGCATTGTGCAATTCTGAAATTTTTAGCTTTTTCCTGCTAATCCTAGCATGGTAAAGAAGATTCAAAGAGAGTGAGATGCCAGCTCCTTTCATTCAGTCAGTAGCTTCAAACATTTCTGGTATATGAAAAACATGTTTTTCAATGGCAAAAATCAATGAATATTGTAAATGCACAAACAGTAATTTCTCCACATTGCACGGTGCAATTCTGAAATTTTTAGCTTTTTCCTGTTAATCCTAGCATGATAAAGAAGATTCAAAGAGAGTGAGATGCCAGCTCCTTTCATTCAGTCAGTAGCTTCAAACATTTCTGGTATATGAAAAACATGTTTTTCAATGGCAAAAATCAATGAATATTGTAAATGCACAAACAGTAATATCTCCACATTGCAAGGTGCAATTCTGAAATTTTTTGCTTTTTCCTGTTAATCCTAGCATGATAAAGAAGATTCAAAGAGAGTGAGATGCCAGCTCCTTTCATTCAGTCAGTAGCTTCAAACATTTCTGGTATATGAAAAACATGTTTTTCAATGGCAAAAATCAATGAATATTGTAAATGCACAAACAGTAATATCTCCACATTGCATTGTGCAATTCTGAAATTTTTAGCTTTTTCCTGCTAATCCTAGCATGATAAAGAAGATTCAAAGAGAGTGAGATGCCAGCTCCTTTCATTCAGTCAGTAGCTTCAAACATTTCTGGTATATGAAAAACATGTTTTTCAATGGCAAAAATCAATGAATATTGTAAATGCACAAACAGTAATATCTCCACATTGCACGGTGCAATTCTGAAATTTTTAGCTTTTTCCTGTTAATCCTAGCATGATAAAGAAGATTCAAAGAGAGTGAGATGCCAGCTCCTTTCATTCAGTCAGTAGCTTCAAACATTTCTGGACGTTTTTCAATGGCAAAAATCAATGAATATTGTAAATGCACAAACAGTAATATCTCCACATTGCAAGGTGCAATTCTGAATTTTTTTGCTTTTTCCTGTTAATCCTAGCATGATAAAGAAGATTCAAAGAGAGTGAGATGCCAGCTCCTTTCATTCAGTCAGTAGCTTCAAACATTTCTGGTATATGAAAAACATGTTTTTCAATGGCAAAAATCAATGAATATTGTAAATGCACAAACAGTAATATCTCCACATTGCACGGTGCAATTCTGAAATTTTTAGCTTTTTCCTGTTAATCCTAGCATGATAAAGAAGATTCAAAGAGAGTGAGATGCCAGCTCCTTTCATTCAGTCAGTAGCTTCAAACATTTCTGGTATATGAAAAACATGTTTTTCAATGGCAAAAATCATTGAATATTGTAAATGCACAAACAGTAATATCTCCACATTGCAAGGTGCAATTCTGAAATTTTTTGCTTTTTCCTGTTAATCCTAGCATGATAAAGAAGATTCAAAGAGAGTGAGATGCCAGCTCCTTTCATTCAGTCAGTAGCTTCAAACATTTCTGGTATATGAAAAACATGTTTTTCAATGGCAAAAATCAATGAATATTGTAAATGCACAAACAGTAATATCTCCACATTGCAAGGTGCAATTCTGAAATTTTTTGCTTTTTCCTGCTAATCCTAGCATGATAAAGAAGATTCAAAGAGAGTGAGATGCCAGCTCCTTTCATTCAGTCAGTAGCTTCAAACATTTCTGGTATATGAAAAACATGTTTTTCAATGGCAAAAATCAATGAATATTGTAAATGCACAAACAGTAATATCTCCACATTGCACGATGCAATTCTGAAATTTTTAGCTTTTTCCTGTTAATCCTAGCATGATAAAGAAGATTCAAAGAGAGTGAGATGCCAGCTCCTTTCATTCAGTCAGTAGCTTCAAACATTTCTGGTATATGAAAAACATGTTTTTCAATGGCAAAAATCAATGAATATTGTAAATGCACAAACAGTAATATCTCCACATTGCAAGGTGCAATTCTGAAATTTTTTGCTTTTTCCTGCTGATCCTAGCATGATAAAGAAGATTCAAAGAGAGTGAGATGCTAGCTCCTTTCATTCAGTCAGTAGCTTCAAACATTTCTGGTATATGAAAAACATGTTTTTCAATGGCAAAAATCAATGAATATTGTAAATGCACAAACAGTAATATCTCCACATTGCAAGGTGCAATTCTGAAATTTTTTGCTTTTTCCTGCTAATCCTAGCATGATAAAGAAGATTCAAAGAGAGTGAGATGCCAGCTCCTTTCATTCAGTCAGTAGCTTCAAACATTTCTGGTATATGAAAAACATGTTTTTCAATGGCAAAAATCAATGAATATTGTAAATGCACAAACAGTAATATCTCCACATTGCACGGTGCAATTCTGAAATTTTTAGCTTTTTCCTGTTAATCCGAGCATGATAAAGAAGATTCAAAGAGAGTGAGATGCCAGCTCCTTTCATTCAGTCAGTAGCTTCAAACATTTCTGGTATATGAAAAACATGTTTTTCAATGGCAGAAATCAATGAATATTGTAAATGCACAAACAGTAATATCTCCACATTGCAAGGTGCAATTCTGAAATTTTTTGCTTTTTCCTGCTAATCCTAGCATGATAAAGAAGATTCAAAGAGAGTGAGATGCCAGCTCCTTTCATTCAGTCAGTAGCTTCAAACATTTCTGGTATATGAAAAACATGTTTTTCAATGGCAAAAATCAATGAATATTGTAAATGCACAAACAGTAATATCTCCACATTGCACGGTGCAATTCTGAAATTTTTAGCTTTTTCCTGTTAATCCTAGCATGATAAAGAAGATTCAGAGAGTGAGATGCCAGCTCCTTTCATTCAGTCAGTAGCTTCAAACATTTCTGGACGTTTTTCAATGGCAAAAATCAATGAATATTGTAAATGCACAAACAGTAATATCTCCACATTGCAAGGTGCAATTCTGAAATTTTTTGCTTTTTCCTGTTAATCCTAGCATGATAAAGAAGATTCAAAGAGAGTGAGATGCCAGCTCCTTTCATTCAGTCAGTAGCTTCAAACATTTCTGGTATATGAAAAACATGTTTTTCAATGGCAAAAATCAATGAATATTGTAAATGCACAAACAGTAATATCTCCACATTGCACGGTGCAATTCTGAAATTTTTTGCTTTTTCCTGCTAATCCTAGCATGATAAAGAAGATTCAAAGAGAGTGAGATGCCAGCTCCTTTCATTCAGTCAGTAGCTTCTAACATTTCTGGTATATGAAAAACATGTTTTTCAATGGCAAAAATCAATGAATATTGTAAATGCACAAACAGTAATATCTCCACATTGCACGGTGCAATTCTGAAATTTTTAGCTTTTTCCTGTTAATCCTAGCATGATAAAGAAGATTCAAAGAGAGTGAGATGCCAGCTCCTTTCATTCAGTCAGTAGCTTCAAACATTTCTGGTATATGAAAAACATGTTTTTCAATGGCAAAAATCAATGAATATTGTAAATGCACAAACAGTAATATCTCCACATTGCAAGGTGCAATTCTGAAATTTTTTGCTTTTTCCTGCTGATCCTAGCATGATAAAGAAGATTCAAAGAGAGTGAGATGCCAGCTCCTTTCATTCAGTCAGTAGCTTCAAACATTTCTGGTATATGAAAAACATGTTTTTCAATGGCAAAAATCAATGAATATTGTAAATGCACAAACAGTAATATCTCCACATTGCAAGGTGCAATTCTGAAATTTTTTGCTTTTTCCTGCTAATCCTAGCATGATAAAGAAGATTCAAAGAGAGTGAGATGCCAGCTCCTTTCATTCAGTCAGTAGCTTCAAACATTTCTGGTATATGAAAAACATGTTTTTCAATGGCAAAAATCAATGAATATTGTAAATGCACAAACAGTAATATCTCCACATTGCACGGTGCAATTCTGAAATTTTTAGCTTTTTCCTGTTAATCCGAGCATGATAAAGAAGATTCAAAGAGAGTGAGATGCCAGCTCCTTTCATTCAGTCAGTAGCTTCAAACATTTCTGGTATATGAAAAACATGTTTTTCAATGGCAAAAATCAATGAATATTGTAAATGCACAAACAGTAATATCTCCACATTGCAAGGTGCAATTCTGAAATTTTTTGCTTTTTCCTGCTAATCCTAGCATGATAAAGAAGATTCAAAGAGAGTGAGATGCCAGCTCCTTTCATTCAGTCAGTAGCTTCAAACATTTCTGGTATATGAAAAACATGTTTTTCAATGGCAAAAATCAATGAATATTGTAAATGCACAAACAGTAATATCTCCACATTGCACGGTGCAATTCTGAAATTTTTAGCTTTTTCCTGTTAATCCTAGCATGATAAAGAAGATTCAAAGAGAGTGAGATGCCAGCTCCTTTCATTCAGTCAGTAGCTTCAAACATTTCTGGACGTTTTTCAATGGCAAAAATCAATGAATATTGTAAATGCACAAACAGTAATATCTCCACATTGCAAGGTGCAATTTTGAAATTTTTTGCTTTTTCCTGTTAATCCTAGCATGATAAAGAAGATTCAAAGAGAGTGAGATGCCAGCTCCTTTCATTCAGTCAGTAGCTTCAAACATTTCTGGTATATGAAAAACATGTTTTTCAATGGCAAAAATCAATGAATATTGTAAATGCACAAACAGTAATATCTCCACATTGCACGGTGCAATTCTGAAATTTTTAGCTTTTTCCTGTTAATCCTAGCATGATAAAGAAGATTCAAAGAGAGTGAGATGCCAGCTCCTTTCATTCAGTCAGTAGCTTCAAACATTTCTGGTATATGAAAAATGTTTTTCAATGGCAAAAATCAATGAATATTGTAAATGCACAAACAGTAATATCTCCACATTGCAAGGTGCAATTCTGAAATTTTTTGCTTTTTCCTGCTAATCCTAGCATGATAAAGAAGATTCAAAGAGAGTGAGATGCCAGCTCCTTTCATTCAGTCAGTAGCTTCAAACATTTCTGGTATATGAAAAACATGTTTTTCAATGGCAAAAATCAATGAATATTGTAAATGCACAAACAGTAATATCTCCACATTGCACGGTGCAATTCTGAAATTTTTAGCTTTTTCCTGTTAATCCGAGCATGATAAAGAAGATTCAAAGAGAGTGAGATGCCAGCTCCTTTCATTCAGTCAGTAGCTTCAAACATTTCTGGTATATGAAAAACATGTTTTTCAATGGCAAAAATCAATGAATATTGTAAATGCACAAACAGTAATATCTCCACATTGCAAGGTGCAATTCTGAAATTTTTTGCTTTTTCCTGCTAATCCTAGCATGATAAAGAAGATTCAAAGAGAGTGAGATGCCAGCTCCTTTCATTCAGTCAGTAGCTTCAAACATTTCTGGTATATGAAAAACATGTTTTTCAATGGCAAAAATCAATGAATATTGTAAATGCACAAACAGTAATATCTCCACATTGCACGGTGCAATTCTGAAATTTTTAGCTTTTTCCTGTTAATCCTAGCATGATAAAGAAGATTCAAAGAGAGTGAGATGCCAGCTCCTTTCATTCAGTCAGTAGCTTCAAACATTTCTGGACGTTTTTCAATGGCAAAAATCAATGAATATTGTAAATGCACAAACAGTAATATCTCCACATTGCAAGGTGCAATTTTGAAATTTTTTGCTTTTTCCTGTTAATCCTAGCATGATAAAGAAGATTCAAAGAGAGTGAGATGCCAGCTCGTTTCATTCAGTCAGTAGCTTCAAACATTTCTGGTATATGAAAAACATGTTTTTCAATGGCAAAAATCAATGAATATTGTAAATGCACAAACAGTAATATCTCCACATTGCACGGTGCAATTCTGAAATTTTTAGCTTTTTCCTGTTAATCCTAGCATGATAAAGAAGATTCAAAGAGAGTGAGATGCCAGCTCCTTTCATTCAGTCAGTAGCTTCAAACATTTCTGGTATATGAAAAATGTTTTTCAATGGCAAAAATCAATGAATATTGTAAATGCACAAACAGTAATATCTCCACATTGCACGGTGCAATTCTGAAATTTTTAGCTTTTTCCTGTTAATCCGAGCATGATAAAGAAGATTCAAAGAGAGTGAGATGCCAGCTCCTTTCATTCAGTCAGTAGCTTCAGACATTTCTGGTATATGAAAAACATGTTTTTCAATGGCAAAAATCAATGAATATTGTAAATGCACAAACAGTAATATCTCCACATTGCAAGGTGCAATTCTGAAATTTTTTGCTTTTTCCTGCTAATCCTAGCATGATAAAGAAGATTCAAAGAGAGTGAGATGCCAGCTCCTTTCATTCAGTCAGTAGCTTCAAACATTTCTGGTATATGAAAAACATGTTTTTCAATGGCAAAAATCAATGAATATTGTAAATGCACAAACAGTAATATCTCCACATTGCACGGTGCAATTCTGAAATTTTTAGCTTTTTCCTGTTAATCCTAGCATGATAAAGAAGATTCAAAGAGAGTGAGATGCCAGCTCCTTTCATTCAGTCAGTAGCTTCAAACATTTCTGGACGTTTTTCAATGGCAAAAATCAATGAATATTGTAAATGCACAAACAGTAATATCTCCACATTGCAAGGTGCAATTCTGAAATTTTTTGCTTTTTCCTGCTAATCCTAGCATGATAAAGAAGATTCAAAGAGAGTGAGATGCCAGCTCCTTTCATTCAGTCAGTAGCTTCAAACATTTCTGGTATATGAAAAACATGTTTTTCAATGGCAAAAATCAATGCATATTGTAAATGCACAAACAGTAATATCTCCACATTGCAAGGTGCAATTCTGAAATTTTTAGCTTTTTCCTGTTAATCCTAGCATGATAAAGAAGATTCAAAGAGAGTGAGATGCCAGCTCCTTTCATTCAGTCAGTAGCTTCAAACATTTCTGGTATATGAAAAACATGTTTTTCAATGGCAAAAATCAATGAATATTGTAAATGCACAAACAGTAATATCTCCACATTGCAAGGTGCAATTCTGAAATTTTTTGCTATTTCCTGTTAATCCTAGCATGATAAAGAAGATTCAAAGAGAGTGAGATGCCAGCTCCTTTCATTCAGTCAGTAGCTTCAAACATTTCTGGTATATGAAAAACATGTTTTTCAATGGCAAAAATCAATGAATATTGTAAATGCACAAACAGTAATATCTCCACATTGCAAGGTGCAATTCTGAAATTTTTTGCTTTTTCCTGCTAATCCTAGCATGATAAAGAAGATTCAAAGAGAGTGAGATGCCAGCTCCTTTCATTCAGTCAGTAGCTTCAAACATTTCTGGTATATGAAAAACATGTTTTTCAATGGCAAAAATCAATGAATATTGTAAATGCACAAACAGTAATATCTCCACATTGCAAGGTGCAATTCTGAAATTTTTTGCTTTTTCCTGTTAATCCTAGCATGATAAAGAAGATTCAAAGAGAGTGAGATGCCAGCTCCTTTCATTGTCAGTAGCTTCAAACATTTCTGGTATATGAAAAACATGTTTTTCAATGGCAAAAATCAATGAATATTGTAAATGCACAAACAGTAATATCTCCACATTGCAAGGTGCAATTCTGAAATTTTTTGCTTTTTCCTGCTAATCCTAGCATGATAAAGAAGATTCAAAGAGAGTGAGATGCCAGCTCCTTTCATTCAGTCAGTAGCTTCAAACATTTCTGGTATATGAAAAACATGTTTTTCAATGGCAAAAATCAATGAATATTGTAAATGCACAAACAGTAATATCTCCACATTGCAAGGTGCAATTCTGAAATTTTTTGCTTTTTCCTGCTAATCCTAGCATGATAAAGAAGATTCAAAGAGAGTGAGATGCCAGCTCCTTTCATTCAGTCAGTAGCTTCAAACATTTCTGGTATATGAAAAACATGTTTTTCAATGGCAAAAATCAATGAATATTGTAAATGCACAAACAGTAATATCTCCACATTGCACGGTGCAATTCTGAAATTTTTAGCTTTTTCCTGTTAATCCGAGCATGATAAAGAAGATTCAAAGAGAGTGAGATGCCAGCTCCTTTCATTCAGTCAGTAGCTTCAGACATTTCTGGTATATGAAAAACATGTTTTTCAATGGCAAAAATCAATGAATATTGTAAATGCACAAACAGTAATATCTCCACATTGCAAGGTGCAATTCTGAAATTTTTTGCTTTTTCCTGCTAATCCTAGCATGATAAAGAAGATTCAAAGAGAGTGAGATGCCAGCTCCTTTCATTCAGTCAGTAGCTTCAAACATTTCTGGTATATGAAAAACATGTTTTTCAATGGCAAAAATCAATGAATATTGTAAATGCACAAACAGTAATATCTCCACATTGCACGGTGCAATTCTGAAATTTTTAGCTTTTTCCTGTTAATCCTAGCATGATAAAGAAGATTCAAAGAGAGTGAGATGCCAGCTCCTTTCATTCAGTCAGTAGCTTCAAACATTTCTGGACGTTTTTCAATGGCAAAAATCAATGAATATTGTAAATGCACAAACAGTAATATCTCCACATTGCAAGGTGCAATTCTGAAATTTTTTGCTTTTTCCTGTTAATCCTAGCATGATAAAGAAGATTCAAAGAGAGTGAGATGCCAGCTCCTTTCATTCAGTCAGTAGCTTCAAACATTTCTGGTATATGAAAAACATGTTTTTCAATGGCAAAAATCAATGAATATTGTAAATGCACAAACAGTAATATCTCCACATTGCACGGTGCAATTCTGAAATTTTTAGCTTTTTCCTGTTAATCCTAGCATGATAAAGAAGATTCAAAGAGAGTGAGATGCCAGCTCCTTTCATTCAGTCAGTAGCTTCAAACATTTCTGGTATATGAAAAACATGTTTTTCAATGGCAAAAATCAATGAATATTGTAAATGCACAAACAGTAATATCTCCACATTGTAAGGTGCAATTCTGAAATTTTTTGCTTTTTCCTGTTAATCCTAGCATGATAAAGAAGATTCAAAGAGAGTGAGATGCCAGCTCCTTTCATTCAGTCAGTAGCTTCAAACATTTCTGGTATATGAAAAACATGTTTTTCAATGGCAAAAATCAATGAATATTGTAAATGCACAAACAGTAATATCTCCACATTGCAAGGTGCAATTCTGAAATTTTTTGCTTTTTCCTGCTAATCCTAGCATGATAAAGAAGATTCAAAGAGAGTGAGATGCCAGCTCCTTTCATTCAGTCAGTAGCTTCAAACATTTCTGGTATATGAAAAACATGTTTTTCAATGGCAAAAATCAATGAATATTGTAAATGCACAAACAGTAATATCTCCACATTGCACGGTGCAATTCTGAAATTTTTAGCTTTTTCCTGTTAATCCTAGCATGATAAAGAAGATTCAAAGAGAGTGAGATGCCAGCTCCTTTCATTCAGTCAGTAGCTTCAAACATTTCTGGTATATGAAAAACATGTTTTTCAATGGCAAAAATCAATGAATATTGTAAATGCACAAACAGTAATATCTCCACATTGCAAGGTGCAATTCTGAAATTTTTTGCTTTTTCCTGCTAATCCTAGCATGATAAAGAAGATTCAAAGAGAGTGAGATGCCAGCTCCTTTCATTCAGTCAGTAGCTTCAAACATTTCTGGTATATGAAAAACATGTTTTTCAATGGCAAAAATCAATGAATATTGTAAATGCACAAACAGTAATATCTCCACATTGCACGGTGCAATTCTGAAATTTTTAGCTTTTTCCTGTTAATCCTAGCATGATAAAGAAGATTCAAAGAGAGTGAGATGCCAGCTCCTTTCATTCAGTCAGTAGCTTCAAACATTTCTGGTATATGAAAAACATGTTTTTCAATGGCAAAAATCAATGAATATTGTAAATGCACAAACAGTAATATCTCCACATTGCAAGGTGCAATTCTGAAATTTTTTGCTTTTTCCTGTTAATCCTAGCATGATAAAGAAGATTCAAAGAGAGTGAGATGCCAGCTCCTTTCATTCAGTCAGTAGCTTCAAACATTTCTGGTATATGAAAAACATGTTTTTCAATGGCAAAAATCAATGAATATTGTAAATGCACAAACAGTAATATCTCCACATTGCATTGTGCAATTCTGAAATTTTTAGCTTTTTCCTGCTAATCCTAGCATGGTAAAGAAGATTCAAAGAGAGTGAGATGCCAGCTCCTTTCATTCAGTCAGTAGCTTCAAACATTTCTGGTATATGAAAAACATGTTTTTCAATGGCAAAAATCAATGAATATTGTAAATGCACAAACAGTAATTTCTCCACATTGCACGGTGCAATTCTGAAATTTTTAGCTTTTTCCTGTTAATCCTAGCATGATAAAGAAGATTCAAAGAGAGTGAGATGCCAGCTCCTTTCATTCAGTCAGTAGCTTCAAACATTTCTGGTATATGAAAAACATGTTTTTCAATGGCAAAAATCAATGAATATTGTAAATGCACAAACAGTAATATCTCCACATTGCAAGGTGCAATTCTGAAATTTTTTGCTTTTTCCTGTTAATCCTAGCATGATAAAGAAGATTCAAAGAGAGTGAGATGCCAGCTCCTTTCATTCAGTCAGTAGCTTCAAACATTTCTGGTATATGAAAAACATGTTTTTCAATGGCAAAAATCAATGAATATTGTAAATGCACAAACAGTAATATCTCCACATTGCATTGTGCAATTCTGAAATTTTTAGCTTTTTCCTGCTAATCCTAGCATGATAAAGAAGATTCAAAGAGAGTGAGATGCCAGCTCCTTTCATTCAGTCAGTAGCTTCAAACATTTCTGGTATATGAAAAACATGTTTTTCAATGGCAAAAATCAATGAATATTGTAAATGCACAAACAGTAATATCTCCACATTGCACGGTGCAATTCTGAAATTTTTAGCTTTTTCCTGTTAATCCTAGCATGATAAAGAAGATTCAAAGAGAGTGAGATGCCAGCTCCTTTCATTCAGTCAGTAGCTTCAAACATTTCTGGACGTTTTTCAATGGCAAAAATCAATGAATATTGTAAATGCACAAACAGTAATATCTCCACATTGCAAGGTGCAATTCTGAATTTTTTTGCTTTTTCCTGTTAATCCTAGCATGATAAAGAAGATTCAAAGAGAGTGAGATGCCAGCTCCTTTCATTCAGTCAGTAGCTTCAAACATTTCTGGTATATGAAAAACATGTTTTTCAATGGCAAAAATCAATGAATATTGTAAATGCACAAACAGTAATATCTCCACATTGCACGGTGCAATTCTGAAATTTTTAGCTTTTTCCTGTTAATCCTAGCATGATAAAGAAGATTCAAAGAGAGTGAGATGCCAGCTCCTTTCATTCAGTCAGTAGCTTCAAACATTTCTGGTATATGAAAAACATGTTTTTCAATGGCAAAAATCATTGAATATTGTAAATGCACAAACAGTAATATCTCCACATTGCAAGGTGCAATTCTGAAATTTTTTGCTTTTTCCTGTTAATCCTAGCATGATAAAGAAGATTCAAAGAGAGTGAGATGCCAGCTCCTTTCATTCAGTCAGTAGCTTCAAACATTTCTGGTATATGAAAAACATGTTTTTCAATGGCAAAAATCAATGAATATTGTAAATGCACAAACAGTAATATCTCCACATTGCAAGGTGCAATTCTGAAATTTTTTGCTTTTTCCTGCTAATCCTAGCATGATAAAGAAGATTCAAAGAGAGTGAGATGCCAGCTCCTTTCATTCAGTCAGTAGCTTCAAACATTTCTGGTATATGAAAAACATGTTTTTCAATGGCAAAAATCAATGAATATTGTAAATGCACAAACAGTAATATCTCCACATTGCACGATGCAATTCTGAAATTTTTAGCTTTTTCCTGTTAATCCTAGCATGATAAAGAAGATTCAAAGAGAGTGAGATGCCAGCTCCTTTCATTCAGTCAGTAGCTTCAAACATTTCTGGTATATGAAAAACATGTTTTTCAATGGCAAAAATCAATGAATATTGTAAATGCACAAACAGTAATATCTCCACATTGCAAGGTGCAATTCTGAAATTTTTTGCTTTTTCCTGCTGATCCTAGCATGATAAAGAAGATTCAAAGAGAGTGAGATGCTAGCTCCTTTCATTCAGTCAGTAGCTTCAAACATTTCTGGTATATGAAAAACATGTTTTTCAATGGCAAAAATCAATGAATATTGTAAATGCACAAACAGTAATATCTCCACATTGCAAGGTGCAATTCTGAAATTTTTTGCTTTTTCCTGCTAATCCTAGCATGATAAAGAAGATTCAAAGAGAGTGAGATGCCAGCTCCTTTCATTCAGTCAGTAGCTTCAAACATTTCTGGTATATGAAAAACATGTTTTTCAATGGCAAAAATCAATGAATATTGTAAATGCACAAACAGTAATATCTCCACATTGCACGGTGCAATTCTGAAATTTTTAGCTTTTTCCTGTTAATCCGAGCATGATAAAGAAGATTCAAAGAGAGTGAGATGCCAGCTCCTTTCATTCAGTCAGTAGCTTCAAACATTTCTGGTATATGAAAAACATGTTTTTCAATGGCAGAAATCAATGAATATTGTAAATGCACAAACAGTAATATCTCCACATTGCAAGGTGCAATTCTGAAATTTTTTGCTTTTTCCTGCTAATCCTAGCATGATAAAGAAGATTCAAAGAGAGTGAGATGCCAGCTCCTTTCATTCAGTCAGTAGCTTCAAACATTTCTGGTATATGAAAAACATGTTTTTCAATGGCAAAAATCAATGAATATTGTAAATGCACAAACAGTAATATCTCCACATTGCACGGTGCAATTCTGAAATTTTTAGCTTTTTCCTGTTAATCCTAGCATGATAAAGAAGATTCAGAGAGTGAGATGCCAGCTCCTTTCATTCAGTCAGTAGCTTCAAACATTTCTGGACGTTTTTCAATGGCAAAAATCAATGAATATTGTAAATGCACAAACAGTAATATCTCCACATTGCAAGGTGCAATTCTGAAATTTTTTGCTTTTTCCTGTTAATCCTAGCATGATAAAGAAGATTCAAAGAGAGTGAGATGCCAGCTCCTTTCATTCAGTCAGTAGCTTCAAACATTTCTGGTATATGAAAAACATGTTTTTCAATGGCAAAAATCAATGAATATTGTAAATGCACAAACAGTAATATCTCCACATTGCACGGTGCAATTCTGAAATTTTTTGCTTTTTCCTGCTAATCCTAGCATGATAAAGAAGATTCAAAGAGAGTGAGATGCCAGCTCCTTTCATTCAGTCAGTAGCTTCTAACATTTCTGGTATATGAAAAACATGTTTTTCAATGGCAAAAATCAATGAATATTGTAAATGCACAAACAGTAATATCTCCACATTGCACGGTGCAATTCTGAAATTTTTAGCTTTTTCCTGTTAATCCTAGCATGATAAAGAAGATTCAAAGAGAGTGAGATGCCAGCTCCTTTCATTCAGTCAGTAGCTTCAAACATTTCTGGTATATGAAAAACATGTTTTTCAATGGCAAAAATCAATGAATATTGTAAATGCACAAACAGTAATATCTCCACATTGCAAGGTGCAATTCTGAAATTTTTTGCTTTTTCCTGCTGATCCTAGCATGATAAAGAAGATTCAAAGAGAGTGAGATGCCAGCTCCTTTCATTCAGTCAGTAGCTTCAAACATTTCTGGTATATGAAAAACATGTTTTTCAATGGCAAAAATCAATGAATATTGTAAATGCACAAACAGTAATATCTCCACATTGCAAGGTGCAATTCTGAAATTTTTTGCTTTTTCCTGCTAATCCTAGCATGATAAAGAAGATTCAAAGAGAGTGAGATGCCAGCTCCTTTCATTCAGTCAGTAGCTTCAAACATTTCTGGTATATGAAAAACATGTTTTTCAATGGCAAAAATCAATGAATATTGTAAATGCACAAACAGTAATATCTCCACATTGCACGGTGCAATTCTGAAATTTTTAGCTTTTTCCTGTTAATCCGAGCATGATAAAGAAGATTCAAAGAGAGTGAGATGCCAGCTCCTTTCATTCAGTCAGTAGCTTCAAACATTTCTGGTATATGAAAAACATGTTTTTCAATGGCAAAAATCAATGAATATTGTAAATGCACAAACAGTAATATCTCCACATTGCAAGGTGCAATTCTGAAATTTTTTGCTTTTTCCTGCTAATCCTAGCATGATAAAGAAGATTCAAAGAGAGTGAGATGCCAGCTCCTTTCATTCAGTCAGTAGCTTCAAACATTTCTGGTATATGAAAAACATGTTTTTCAATGGCAAAAATCAATGAATATTGTAAATGCACAAACAGTAATATCTCCACATTGCACGGTGCAATTCTGAAATTTTTAGCTTTTTCCTGTTAATCCTAGCATGATAAAGAAGATTCAAAGAGAGTGAGATGCCAGCTCCTTTCATTCAGTCAGTAGCTTCAAACATTTCTGGACGTTTTTCAATGGCAAAAATCAATGAATATTGTAAATGCACAAACAGTAATATCTCCACATTGCAAGGTGCAATTTTGAAATTTTTTGCTTTTTCCTGTTAATCCTAGCATGATAAAGAAGATTCAAAGAGAGTGAGATGCCAGCTCCTTTCATTCAGTCAGTAGCTTCAAACATTTCTGGTATATGAAAAACATGTTTTTCAATGGCAAAAATCAATGAATATTGTAAATGCACAAACAGTAATATCTCCACATTGCACGGTGCAATTCTGAAATTTTTAGCTTTTTCCTGTTAATCCTAGCATGATAAAGAAGATTCAAAGAGAGTGAGATGCCAGCTCCTTTCATTCAGTCAGTAGCTTCAAACATTTCTGGTATATGAAAAATGTTTTTCAATGGCAAAAATCAATGAATATTGTAAATGCACAAACAGTAATATCTCCACATTGCAAGGTGCAATTCTGAAATTTTTTGCTTTTTCCTGCTAATCCTAGCATGATAAAGAAGATTCAAAGAGAGTGAGATGCCAGCTCCTTTCATTCAGTCAGTAGCTTCAAACATTTCTGGTATATGAAAAACATGTTTTTCAATGGCAAAAATCAATGAATATTGTAAATGCACAAACAGTAATATCTCCACATTGCACGGTGCAATTCTGAAATTTTTAGCTTTTTCCTGTTAATCCGAGCATGATAAAGAAGATTCAAAGAGAGTGAGATGCCAGCTCCTTTCATTCAGTCAGTAGCTTCAAACATTTCTGGTATATGAAAAACATGTTTTTCAATGGCAAAAATCAATGAATATTGTAAATGCACAAACAGTAATATCTCCACATTGCAAGGTGCAATTCTGAAATTTTTTGCTTTTTCCTGCTAATCCTAGCATGATAAAGAAGATTCAAAGAGAGTGAGATGCCAGCTCCTTTCATTCAGTCAGTAGCTTCAAACATTTCTGGTATATGAAAAACATGTTTTTCAATGGCAAAAATCAATGAATATTGTAAATGCACAAACAGTAATATCTCCACATTGCACGGTGCAATTCTGAAATTTTTAGCTTTTTCCTGTTAATCCTAGCATGATAAAGAAGATTCAAAGAGAGTGAGATGCCAGCTCCTTTCATTCAGTCAGTAGCTTCAAACATTTCTGGACGTTTTTCAATGGCAAAAATCAATGAATATTGTAAATGCACAAACAGTAATATCTCCACATTGCAAGGTGCAATTTTGAAATTTTTTGCTTTTTCCTGTTAATCCTAGCATGATAAAGAAGATTCAAAGAGAGTGAGATGCCAGCTCCTTTCATTCAGTCAGTAGCTTCAAACATTTCTGGTATATGAAAAACATGTTTTTCAATGGCAAAAATCAATGAATATTGTAAATGCACAAACAGTAATATCTCCACATTGCACGGTGCAATTCTGAAATTTTTAGCTTTTTCCTGTTAATCCTAGCATGATAAAGAAGATTCAAAGAGAGTGAGATGCCAGCTCCTTTCATTCAGTCAGTAGCTTCAAACATTTCTGGTATATGAAAAATGTTTTTCAATGGCAAAAATCAATGAATATTGTAAATGCACAAACAGTAATATCTCCACATTGCAAGGTGCAATTCTGAAATTTTTTGCTTTTTCCTGTTAATCCTAGCATGATAAAGAAGATTCAAAGAGAGTGAGATGCCAGCTCCTTTCATTCAGTCAGTAGCTTCAAACATTTCTGGTATATGAAAAACATGTTTTTCAATGGCAAAAATCAATGAATATTGTAAATGCACAAACAGTAATATCTCCACATTGCAAGGTGCAATTCTGAAATGTTTTGCTTTTTCCTGCTAATCCTAGCATGATAAAGAAGATTCAAAGAGAGTGAGATGCCAGCTCCTTTCATTCAGTCAGTAGCTTCAAACATTTCTGGTATATGAAAAACATGTTTTTCAATGGCAAAAATCAATGAATATTGTAAATGCACAAACAGTAATATCTCCACATTGCACGGTGGAATTCTGAAATTTTTAGCTTTTTCCTGTTAATCCTAGCATGATAAAGAAGATTCAAAGAGAGTGAGATGCCAGCTCCTTTCATTCAGTCAGTAGCTTCAAACATTTCTGGTATATGAAAAACATGTTTTTCAATGGCAAAAATCAATGAATATTGTAAATGCACAAACAGTAATATCTCCACATTGCAAGGTGCAATTCTGAAATTTTTTGCTTTTTCCTGCTAATCCTAGCATGATAAAGAAGATTCAAAGAGAGTGAGATGCCAGCTCCTTTCATTCAGTCAGTAGCTTCAAACATTTCTGGTATATGAAAAACATGTTTTTCAATGGCAAAAATCAATGAATATTGTAAATGCACAAACAGTAATATCTCCACATTGCACGGTGCAATTCTGAAATTTTTAGCTTTTTCCTGTTAATCCGAGCATGATAAAGAAGATTCAAAGAGAGTGAGATGCCAGCTCCTTTCATTCAGTCAGTAGCTTCAAACATTTCTGGTATATGAAAAACATGTTTTTCAATGGCAAAAATCAATGAATATTGTAAATGCACAAACAGTAATATCTCCACATTGCAAGGTGCAATTCTGAAATTTTTTGCTTTTTCCTGCTAATCCTAGCATGATAAAGAAGATTCAAAGAGAGTGAGATGCCAGCTCCTTTCATTCAGTCAGTAGCTTCAAACATTTCTGGTATATGAAAAACATGTTTTTCAATGGCAAAAATCAATGAATATTGTAAATGCACAAACAGTAATATCTCCACATTGCACGGTGCAATTCTGAAATTTTTAGCTTTTTCCTGTTAATCCTAGCATGATAAAGAAGATTCAGAGAGTGAGATGCCAGCTCCTTTCATTCAGTCAGTAGCTTCAAACATTTCTGGACGTTTTTCAATGGCAAAAATCAATGAATATTGTAAATGCACAAACAGTAATATCTCCACATTGCAAGGTGCAATTCTGAAATTTTTTGCTTTTTCCTGTTAATCCTAGCATGATAAAGAAGATTCAAAGAGAGTGAGATGCCAGCTCCTTTCATTCAGTCAGTAGCTTCAAACATTTCTGGTATATGAAAAACATGTTTTTCAATGGCAAAAATCAATGAATATTGTAAATGCACAAACAGTAATATCTCCACATTGCACGGTGCAATTCTGAAATTTTTAGCTTTTTCCTGTTAATCCTAGCATGATAAAGAAGATTCAAAGAGCGTGAGATGCCAGCTCCTTTCATTCAGTCAGTAGCTTCAAACATTTCTGGTATATGAAAAACATGTTTTTCAATGGCAAAAATCAATGAATATTGTAAATGCACAAACAGTAATATCTCCACATTGCAAGGTGCAATTCTGAAATTTTTTGCTTTTTCCTGCTAATCCTAGCATGATAAAGAAGATTCAAAGAGAGTGAGATGCCAGCTCCTTTCATTCAGTCAGTAGCTTCAAACATTTCTGGTATATGAAAAACATGTTTTTCAATGGCAAAAATCAATGAATATTGTAAATGCACAAACAGTAATATCTCCACATTGCACGGTGCAATTCTGAAATTTTTAGCTTTTTCCTGTTAATCCTAGCATGATAAAGAAGATTCAAAGAGAGTGAGATGCCAGCTCCTTTCATTCAGTCAGTAGCTTCAAACATTTCTGGTATATGAAAAACATGTTTTTCAATGGCAAAAATCAATGAATATTGTAAATGCACAAACAGTAATATCTCCACATTGCAAGGTGCAATTCTGAAATTTTTTGCTTTTTTCTGCTGATCCTAGCATGATAAAGAAGATTCAAAGAGAGTGAGATGCCAGCTCCTTTCATTCAGTCAGTAGCTTCAAACATTTCTGGTATATGAAAAACATGTTTTTCAATGGCAAAAATCAATGAATATTGTAAATGCACAAACAGTAATATCTCCACATTGCAAGGTGCAATTCTGAAATTTTTTGCTTTTTCCTGCTAATCCTAGCATGATAAAGAAGATTCAAAGAGAGTGAGATGCCAGCTCCTTTCATTCAGTCAGTAGCTTCAAACATTTCTGGTATATGAAAAACATGTTTTTCAATGGCAAAAATCAATGAATATTGTAAATGCACAAACAGTAATATCTCCACATTGCACGGTGCAATTCTGAAATTTTTAGCTTTTTCCTGTTAATCCGAGCATGATAAAGAAGATTCAAAGAGAGTGAGATGCCAGCTCCTTTCATTCAGTCAGTAGCTTCAAACATTTCTGGTATATGAAAAACATGTTTTTCAATGGCAAAAATCAATGAATATTGTAAATGCACAAACAGTAATATCTCCACATTGCAAGGTGCAATTCTGAAATTTTTTGCTTTTTCCTGCTAATCCTAGCATGATAAAGAAGATTCAAAGAGAGTGAGATGCCAGCTCCTTTCATTCAGTCAGTAGCTTCAAACATTTCTGGTATATGAAAAACATGTTTTTCAATGGCAAAAATCAATGAATATTGTAAATGCACAAACAGTAATATCTCCACATTGCACGGTGCAATTCTGAAATTTTTAGCTTTTTCCTGTTAATCCTAGCATGATAAAGAAGATTCAAAGAGAGTGAGATGCCAGCTCCTTTCATTCAGTCAGTAGCTTTATCATGCTAAGAGGAGCAGGAAAAAGCAAAAAATTTCAGAATTGCACCTTGCAATGCGGAGAAATTACTGTTTGTGCATTTACAATATTCATTGATTTTTGCCATTGAAAAACAACATGTTATTCATATACCAGAAATGATTGAAGCTACTGACTGAATGAAAGGAGCTGGCATCTCACTCTCTTTGAATCTTCTTTATCATGCTAAGAGGAGCAGGAAAATGTAAAAAATTTCAGAATTGCACCTTGCAATGCGGAGAAATTACTGTTTGTGCATTTACAATATTCAATGATTTTTGCCATTGAAAAACGTCCAGAAATGATTGAAGCTACTGACTGAACGAAAGGAGCTGGCATCTCACTCTCTTTGAATCTTCTTTATCATGCTAAGAGGAGCAGGAAAAAGCAAAAAATTTCAGAATTGCACCTTGCAATGCGGAGAAATTACTGTTTGTGCATTTACAATATTCATTGATTTTTGCCATTGAAAAACATGTTATTCATATACCAGAAATGTTTGAAGCTACTGACTGAATGAAAGGAGCTGGCACCACACTCTCTTTGAATCTTCTTTATCATGCTAAGAGGAGCAGGAAAAAGCAAAAAATTTTAGAATTGCACCTTGCAATGCGGAGAAATTACTGTTTGTGCATTTACAATATTCATTGATTTTTGCCATTGAAAAACGTCCAGAAATGATTGAAGCTACTGACTGAATGAAAGGAGCTGGCATCTCACTCTCTTTGAATCTTCTTTATCATGCTAAGAGGAGCAGGAAAAAGCAAAAAATTTCAGAATTGCACCTTGCAATGCGGAGAAATTACTGTTTGTGCATTTACAATATTCATTGATTTTTGCCATTGAAAAACATCATGTTATTCATGTACCAGAAATGTTTGAAGCTACTGACTGAATGAAAGGAGCTGGCACCTCACTCTCTTTGAATCTTCTTTATCATGCTAAGAGGAGCAGGAAAAAGCAAAAATTTCAGAATTGCACCTTGCAATGCGGAGAAATTACTGTTTGTGCATTTACAATATTCATTGATTTTTGCCATTGAAAAACGTCCAGAAATGATTGAAGCTACTGACTGAATGAAAGGAGATGGCATCTCACTCTCTTTGAATCTTCTTTATCATGCTAAGAGGAGCAGGAAAAAGCAAAAAATTTCAGAATTGCACCTTGCAATGCGGAGAAATTACTGTTTGTGCATTTACAATATTCATTGATTTTTGCCATTGAAAAACGTCCAGAAATGATTGAAGCTACTGACTGAATGAAAGGAGCTGGCATCTCACTCTCTTTGAATCTTCTTTATCATGCTAAGAGGAGCAGGAAAAAGCAAAAAATTTCAGAATTGCACCTTGCAATGCGGAGAAATTACTGTTTGTGCATTTACAATATTCATTGATTTTTGGCATTGAAAAACGTCCAGAAATGATTGAAGCTACTGACTGAATGAAAGGAGCTGGCATCTCAATCTCTTTGAATCTTTTTTATCATGCTAAGAGGAGCAGGAAAAAGCAAAAAATTTCAGAATTGCACCTTGCAATGCGGAGAAATAACTGTTTGTGCATTTACAATATTCATTGATTTTTGCCATTGAAAAACGTTATTCATATACCAGAAATGTTTGAAGCTACTGACTGAATGAAAGGAGCTGGCACCTCACTCTCTTTGAATCTTCTTTATCATGCTAAGAGGAGCAGGAATAAGCAAAAAATTTCAGAATTGCACCTTGCAATGCGGAAAAATTACTGTTTGTGCATTTACAATATTCATTGATTTTTGCCATTGAAAAACGTCCAGAAATGATTGAAGCTACTGACTGAATGAAAGGAGCTGGCATCTCACTCTCTTTGAATCTTCTTTATCATGCTAAGAGGAGCAGGAAAAAGCAAAAAATTTCAGAATTGCACCTTGCAATGCGGAGAAATTACTGTTTGTGCATTTACAATATTCATTGATTTTTGCCATTGAAAAACGTCCAGAAATGATTGAAGCTACTGACTGATTGAAAGGAGCTGGCATCTCACTCTCTTTGAATCTTCTTTATCATGCTAAGAGGAGCAGGAAAAAGCAAAAAATTTCAGAATTGCGCCTTGCAATGCGGAGAAATTACTGTTTGTGCATTTACAAAATTCATTGATTTTTGCCATTGAAAAACATCATGTTATTCATTTACCAGAAATGATTGAAGCTACTGACTGAATGTAAGGAGCTGGCATCTCACTCTCTTTGAATCTTCTTTATCATGCTAAGAGGAGCAGGAAAAAGCAAAAAATTTCAGAATTGCACCTTGCAATGCGGAGAAATTACTGTTTGTGCATTTACAATATTCGTTGATTTTTGCCATTGAAAAACGTCCAGAAATGATTGAAGCTACTGACTGAATGAAAGGAGCTGGCATCTCACTCTCTTTGAATCTTCTTTATCATGCTAAGAGGAGCAGGAAAAAGCAAAAAATTTCAGAATTGCACCTTGCAATGCGGAGAAATAACTGTTTGTGCATTTACAATATTCATTGATTTTTGCCATTGAAAAACGTTATTCATATACCAGAAATGTTTGAAGCTACTGACTGAATGAAAGGAGCTGGCACCTCACTCTCTTTGAATCTTCTTTATCATGCTAAGAGGAGCAGGAATAAGCAAAAAATTTCAGAATTGCACCTTGCAATGCGGAAAAATTACTGTTTGTGCATTTACAATATTCATTGATTTTTGCCATTGAAAAACGTCCAGAAATGATTGAAGCTACTGACTGAATGAAAGGAGCTGGCATCTCACTCTCTTTGAATCTTCTTTATCATGCTAAGAGGAGCAGGAAAAAGCAAAAAATTTCAGAATTGCACCTTGCAATGCGGAGAAATTACTGTTTGTGCATTTACAATATTCATTGATTTTTGCCATTGAAAAACGTCCAGAAATGATTGAAGCTACTGACTGATTGAAAGGAGCTGGCATCTCACTCTCTTTGAATCTTCTTTATCATGCTAAGAGGAGCAGGAAAAAGCAAAAAATTTCAGAATTGCGCCTTGCAATGCGGAGAAATTACTGTTTGTGCATTTACAAAATTCATTGATTTTTGCCATTGAAAAACATCATGTTATTCATTTACCAGAAATGATTGAAGCTACTGACTGAATGTAAGGAGCTGGCATCTCACTCTCTTTGAATCTTCTTTATCATGCTAAGAGGAGCAGGAAAAAGCAAAAAATTTCAGAATTGCACCTTGCAATGCGGAGAAATTACTGTTTGTGCATTTACAATATTCGTTGATTTTTGCCATTGAAAAACGTCCAGAAATGATTGAAGCTACTGACTGAATGAAAGGAGCTGGCATCTCACTCTCTTTGAATCTTCTTTATCATGCTAAGAGGAGCAGGAAAAAGCAAAAAATTTCAGAATTGCACCTTGCAATGCGGAGAAATTACTGTTTGTGCATTTACAATATTCATTGATTTTTGCCATTGAAAAACATCATGTTATTCATATACCAGAAATGATTGAAGCTACTGACTGAATGAAAGGAGCTGGCATCTCACTCTCTTTGAATCTTCTTTATCATGCTAAGAGGAGCAGGAAAAAGTAAAAAATTTCAGAATTGCACCTTGCAATGCGGAGAAATTACTGTTTGTGCATTTACAATATTCAATGATTTTTGCCATTGAAAAACGTCCAGAAATGATTGAAGCTACTGACTGAACGAAAGGAGCTGGCATCTCACTCTCTTTGAATCTTCTTTATCATGCTAAGAGGAGCAGGAAAAAGCAAAAAATTTCAGAATTGCACCTTGCAATGCGGAGAAATTACTGTTTGTGCATTTACAATATTCATTGATTTTTGCCATTGAAAAACATCATGTTATTCATATACCAGAAATGTTTGAAGCTACTGACTGAATGAAAGGAGCTGGCATCTCACTCTCTTTGAATCTTTTTTATCATGCTAAGAGGAGCAGGAAAAAGCAAAAAATTTCAGAATTGCACCTTGCAATGCGGAGAAATTACTGTTTGTGCATTTACAATATTCATTGATTTTTGCCATTGAAAAACGTCCAGAAATGATTGAAGCTACTGACTGAATGAAAGGAGCTGGCATCTCACTCTCTTTGAATCTTCTTTATCATGCTAAGAGGAGCAGGAAAAAGCAAAAAATTTCAGAATTGCACCTTGCAATGCGGAGAAATTACTGTTTGCGCATTTACAATATTCATTGATTTTTGCCATTGAAAAACGTCCAGAAATGATTGAAGCTACTGACTGAATGAAAGGAGCTGGCATCTCACTCTCTTTGAATCTTCTTTATCATGCTAAGAGGAGCAGGAAAAAGCAAAAAATTTCAGAATTGCACCTTGCAATGCGGAGAAATTACTGTTTGTGCATTTACAATATTCATTGATTTTTGCCATTGAAAAACATCATGTTATTCATATACCAGAAATGATTGAAGCTACTGACTGAATGAAAGGAGCTGGCATCTCACTCTCTTTGAATCTTCTTTATCATGCTAAGAGGAGCAGGAAAAAGCAAAAAA
Organism: Phyllobates terribilis; assembly: GCF_046119375.1. Taxonomy (NCBI): domain Eukaryota; kingdom Metazoa; phylum Chordata; class Amphibia; order Anura; family Dendrobatidae; genus Phyllobates; species Phyllobates terribilis. Next base: position 78,784 of record NW_027364594.1, read on the forward strand.
TTTCAGAATTGCACCTTGCAATGCGGAGAAATTACTGTTTGTGCATTTACAATATTCATTGATTTTTGCAATTGAAAAACGTCCAGAAATGATTGAAGCTACTGACTGAATGAAAGGAGCTGGCTTCTCACTCTCTTTGAATCTTCTTTATCATGCTAAGAGGAGCAGGAAAAAGCAAAAAATTTCAGAATTGCACCTTGCAATGCGGAGAAATTACTGTTTGTGCATTTACAATATTCATTGATTTTTGCCATTGAAAAACGTCCAGAAATGATTGAAGCTACTGACTGAATGAAAGGAGCTGGCATCTCACTCTCTTTGAATCTTGTTTATCATGCTAAGAGGAGCAGGAAAAGCAAAAAATTTCAGAATTGCACCTTGCAATGCGGAGAAATTACTGTTTGTGCATTTAGAATATTCATTGATTTTTGCCATTGAAAAACGTCCAGAAATGATTGAAGCTACTGACTGAATGAAAGGAGCTGGCATCTCACTCTCTTTGAATCTTCTTTATCATGCTAAGAGGAGCAGGAAAAAGCAAAAAATCTCAGAATTGCACCTTGCAATGCGGAGAAATTACTGTTTGTGCATTTACAATATTCATTGATTTTTGCCATTGAAAAACATCATGTTATTCATATACCAGAAATGATTGAAGCTACTGACTGAATGAAAGGAGCTGGCATCTCACTCTCTTTGAATCTTCTTTATCATGCTAAGAGGAGCAGGAAAAAGTAAAAAATTTCAGAATTGCACCTTGCAATGCGGAGAAATTACTGTTTGTGCATTTACAATATTCAATGATTTTTGCCATTGAAAAACGTCCAGAAATGATTGAAGCTACTGACTGAATGAAAGGAGCTGGCATCTCACTCTCTTTGAATCTTCTTTATCATGCTAAGAGGAGCAGGATAAAGCAAAAAATTTCAGAATTGCACCTTGCAATGCGGAGAAATTACTGTTTGTGCATTTACAATATTCATTGATTTTTGCCATTGAAAAACATCATGTTATTCATATACCAGAAATGTTTGAAGCTACTGACTGAATGAAAGGAGCTGGCATCTCACTCTCCTTGAATCTTCTTTATCATGCTAAGAGGAGCAGGAAAAAGCAAAAAATTTCAGAATTGCACCTTGCAATGCGGAGAAATTACTGTTTGTGCATTTACAATATTCATTGATTTTTGCCATTGAAAAACATCATGTTATTCATATACCAGAAATGTTTGAAGCTACTGACTGAATGAAAGGAGCTGGCATCTCACTCTCTTTGAATCTTCTTTATCATGCTAAGAGGAGCAGGAAAAAGCAAAAAATTTCAGAATTGCACCTTGCAATGCGGAGAAATTACTGTTTGTGCATTTACAATATTCATTGATTTTTGCCATTGAAAAACATCACGTTATTCATATACCAGAAATGATTGAAGCTACTGACTGAATGAAAGGAGCTGGCATCTCACTCTCTTTGAATCTTTTTTATCATGCTAAGAGGAGCAGGAAAAAGCAAAAAATTTCAGAATTGCACCTTGCAATGCGGAGAAATTACTGTTTGTGCATTTACAATATTCATTGATTTTTGCCATTGAAAAACATCATGTTATTCATATACCAGAAATGATTGAAGCTACTGACTGAATGAAAGGAGCTGGCATCTCACTCTCTTTGAATCTTCTTTATCATGCTAAGAGGAGCAGGAAAAAGCAAAAAATTTCAGAATTGCACCTTGCAATGTGGAGAAATTACTGTTTGTGCATTTACAATATTCATTGATTTTTGCCATTGAAAAACATCATGTTATTCATATACCAGAAATGATTGAAGCTACTGACTGAATGAAAGGAGCTGGCATCTCACTCTCTTTGAATCTTCTTTATCATGCTAAGAGGAGCAGGAAAAAGCAAAAAATTTCAGAATTGCACCTTGCAATGCGGAGAAATTACTGTTTGTGCATTTACAATATTCGTTGATTTTTGCCATTGAAAAACGTCCAGAAATGATTGAAGCTACTGACTGAATGAAAGGAGCTGGCATCTCACTCTCTTTGAATCTTCTTTATCATGCTAAGAGGAGCAGGAAAAAGCAAAAAATTTCAGAATTGCACCTTGCAATGCGGAGAAATTACTGTTTGTGCATTTACAATATTCATTGATTTTTGCCATTGAAAAACATCATGTTATTCATATACCAGAAATGATTGAAGCTACTGACTGAATGAAAGGAGCTGGCATCTCACTCTCTTTGAATCTTCTTTATCATGCTAAGAGGAGCAGGAAAAAGTAAAAAATTTCAGAATTGCACCTTGCAATGCGGAGAAATTACTGTTTGTGCATTTACAATATTCAATGATTTTTTGCCATTGAAAAACGTCCAGAAATGATTGAAGCTACTGACTGAACGAAAGGAGCTGGCGTCTCACTCTCTTTGAATCTTCTTTATCATGCTAAGAGGAGCAGGAAAAAGCAAAAAATTTCAGAATTGCACCTTGCAATGCGGAGAAATTACTGTTTGTGCATTTACAATATTCATTGATTTTTGCCATTGAAAAACATCATGTTATTCATATACCAGAAATGATTGAAGCTACTGACTGAATGAAAGGAGCTGGCATCTCACTCTCTTTGAATCTTCTTTATCATGCTAAGAGGAGCAGGAAAAAGTAAAAAATTTCAGAATTGCACCTTGCAATGCGGAGAAATTACTGTTTGTGCATTTAGAATATTCATTGATTTTTGCCATTGAAAAACGTCCAGAAATGATTGAAGCTACTGACTGAATGAAAGGAGCTGGCATCTCACTCTCTTTGAATCTTCTTTATCATGCTAAGAGGAGCAGGAAAAAGCAAAAAATCTCAGAATTGCACCTTGCAATGCGGAGAAATTACTGTTTGTGCATTTACAATATTCATTGATTTTTGCCATTGAAAAACATCATGTTATTCATATACCAGAAATGATTGAAGCTACTGACTGAATGAAAGGAGCTGGCATCTCACTCTCTTTGAATCTTCTTTATCATGCTAAGAGGAGCAGGAAAAAGTAAAAAATTTCAGAATTGCACCTTGCAATGCGGAGAAATTACTGTTTGTGCATTTACAATATTCAATGATTTTTGCCATTGAAAAACGTCCAGAAATGATTGAAGCTACTGACTGAATGAAAGGAGCTGGCATCTCACTCTCTTTGAATCTTCTTTATCATGCTAAGAGGAGCAGGATAAAGCAAAAAATTTCAGAATTGCACCTTGCAATGCGGAGAAATTACTGTTTGTGCATTTACAATATTCATTGATTTTTGCCATTGAAAAACATCATGTTATTCATATACCAGAAATGTTTGAAGCTACTGACTGAATGAAAGGAGCTGGCATCTCACTCTCTTTGAATCTTCTTTATCATGCTAAGAGGAGCAGGAAAAAGCAAAAAATTTCAGAATTGCACCTTGCAATGCGGAGAAATTACTGTTTGTGCATTTACAATATTCATTGATTTTTGCCATTGAAAAACATCACGTTATTCATATACCAGAAATGATTGAAGCTACTGACTGAATGAAAGGAGCTGGCATCTCACTCTCTTTGAATCTTTTTTATCATGCTAAGAGGAGCAGGAAAAAGCAAAAAATTTCAGAATTGCACCTTGCAATGCGGAGAAATTACTGTTTGTGCATTTACAATATTCATTGATTTTTGCCATTGAAAAACATCGTTATTCATATACCAGAAATGATTGAAGCTACTGACTGAATGAAAGGAGCTGGCATCTCACTCTCTTTGAATCTTCTTTATCATGCTAAGAGGAGCAGGAAAAAGCAAAAAATTTCAGAATTGCACCTTGCAATGCGGAGAAATTACTGTTTGTGCATTTACAATATTCATTGATTTTTGCCATTGAAAAACATCATGTTATTCATATACCAGAAATGATTGAAGCTACTGACTGAATGAAAGGAGCTGGCATCTCACTCTCTTTGAATCTTCTTTATCATGCTAAGAGGAGCAGGAAAAAGCAAAAAATTTCAGAATTGCACCTTGCAATGCGGAGAAATTACTGTTTGTGCATTTACAATATTCGTTGATTTTTGCCATTGAAAAACGTCCAGAAATGATTGAAGCTACTGACTGAATGAAAGGAGCTGGCATCTCACTCTCTTTGAATCTTCTTTATCATGCTAAGAGGAGCAGGAAAAAGCAAAAAATTTCAGAATTGCACCTTGCAATGCGGAGAAATTACTGTTTGTGCATTTACAATATTCATTGATTTTTGCCATTGAAAAACATCATGTTATTCATATACCAGAAATGATTGAAGCTACTGACTGAATGAAAGGAGCTGGCATCTCACTCTCTTTGAATCTTCTTTATCATGCTAAGAGGAGCAGGAAAAAGTAAAAAATTTCAGAATTGCACCTTGCAATGCGGAGAAATTACTGTTTGTGCATTTACAATATTCAATGATTTTTGCCATTGAAAAACGTCCAGAAATGATTGAAGCTACTGACTGAACGAAAGGAGCTGGCGTCTCACTCTCTTTGAATCTTCTTTATCATGCTAAGAGGAGCAGGAAAAAGCAAAAAATTTCAGAATTGCACCTTGCAATGCGGAGAAATTACTGTTTGTGCATTTACAATATTCATTGATTTTTGCCATTGAAAAACATCATGTTATTCATATACCAGAAATGATTGAAGCTACTGACTGAATGAAAGGAGCTGGCATCTCACTCTCTTTGAATCTTCTTTATCATGCTAAGAGGAGCAGGAAAAAGTAAAAAATTTCAGAATTGCACCTTGCAATGCGGAGAAATTACTGTTTGTGCATTTACAATATTCAATGATTTTTGCCATTGAAAAACGTCCAGAAATGATTGAAGCTACTGACTGAACGAAAGGAGCTGGCGTCTCACTCTCTTTGAATCTTCTTTATCATGCTAAGAGGAGCAGGAAAAAGCAAAAAATTTCAGAATTGCACCTTGCAATGCGGAGAAATTACTGTTTGTGCATTTACAATATTCATTGATTTTTGCCATTGAAAAACATCATGTTATTCATATACCAGAAATGTTTGAAGCTACTGACTGAATGAAAGGAGCTGGCATCTCACTCTCTTTGAATCTTTTTTATCATGCTAAGAGGAGCAGGAAAAAGCAAAAAATTTCAGAATTGCACCTTGCAATGCGGAGAAATTACTGTTTGTGCATTTACAATATCCATTGATTTTTGCCATTGAAAAACGTCCAGAAATGATTGAAGCTACTGACTGAATGAAAGGAGCTGGCATCTCACTCTCTTTGAATCTTCTTTATCATGCTAAGAGGAGCAGGAAAAAGCAAAAAATTTCAGAATTGCACCTTGCAATGCGGAGAAATTACTGTTTGTGCATTTACAATATTCATTGATTTTTGCCATTGAAAAACGTCCAGAAATGATTGAAGCTACTGACTGAATGAAAGGAGCTGGCATCTCACTCTCTTTGAATCTTCTTTATCATGCTAAGAGGAGCAGGAAAAAGCAAAAAATTTCAGAATTGCACCTTGCAATGCGGAGAAATTACTGTTTGTGCATTTACAATATTCATTGATTTTTGCCATTGAAAAACATCATGTTATTCATATACCAGAAATGATTGAAGCTACTGACTGAATGAAAGGAGCTGGCATCTCACTCTCTTTGAGTCTTCTTTATCATGCTAAGAGGAGCAGGAAAAAGCAAAAAATTTCAGAATTGCACCTTGCAATGCGGAGAAATTACTGTTTGTGCATTTACAATATTCATTGATTTTTGCAATTGAAAAACGTCCAGAAATGATTGAAGCTACTGACTGAATGAAAGGAGCTGGCTTCTCACTCTCTTTGAATCTTCTTTATCATGCTAAGAGGAGCAGGAAAAAGCAAAAAATTTCAGAATTGCACCTTGCAATGCGGAGAAATTACTGTTTGTGCATTTACAATATTCATTGATTTTTGCCATTGAAAAACGTCCAGAAATGATTGAAGCTACTGACTGAATGAAAGGAGCTGGCATCTCACTCTCTTTGAATCTTGTTTATCATGCTAAGAGGAGCAGGAAAAAGCAAAAAATTTCAGAATTGCACCTTGCAATGCGGAGAAATTACTGTTTGTGCATTTAGAATATTCATTGATTTTTGCCATTGAAAAACGTCCAGAAATGATTGAAGCTACTGACTGAATGAAAGGAGCTGGCATCTCACTCTCTTTGAATCTTCTTTATCATGCTAAGAGGAGCAGGAAAAAGCAAAAAATCTCAGAATTGCACCTTGCAATGCGGAGAAATTACTGTTTGTGCATTTACAATATTCATTGATTTTTGCCATTGAAAAACATCATGTTATTCATATACCAGAAATGATTGAAGCTACTGACTGAATGAAAGGAGCTGGCATCTCACTCTCTTTGAATCTTCTTTATCATGCTAAGAGGAGCAGGAAAAAGTAAAAAATTTGAGAATTGCACCTTGCAATGCGGAGAAATTACTGTTTGTGCATTTACAATATTCAATGATTTTTGCCATTGAAAAACGTCCAGAAATGATTGAAGCTACTGACTGAATGAAAGGAGCTGGCATCTCACTCTCTTTGAATCTTCTTTATCATGCTAAGAGGAGCAGGATAAAGCAAAAAATTTCAGAATTGCACCTTGCAATGCGGAGAAATTACTGTTTGTGCATTTACAATATTCATTGATTTTTGCCATTGAAAAACATCATGTTATTCATATACCAGAAATGTTTGAAGCTACTGACTGAATGAAAGGAGCTGGCATCTCACTCTCCTTGAATCTTCTTTATCATGCTAAGAGGAGCAGGAAAAAGCAAAAAATTTCAGAATTGCACCTTGCAATGCGGAGAAATTACTGTTTGTGCATTTACAATATTCATTGATTTTTGCCATTGAAAAACATCATGTTATTCATATACCAGAAATGTTTGAAGCTACTGACTGAATGAAAGGAGCTGGCATCTCACTCTCTTTGAATCTTCTTTATCATGCTAAGAGGAGCAGGAAAAAGCAAAAAATTTCAGAATTGCACCTTGCAATGCGGAGAAATTACTGTTTGTGCATTTACAATATTCATTGATTTTTGCCATTGAAAAACATCACGTTATTCATATACCAGAAATGATTGAAGCTACTGACTGAATGAAAGGAGCTGGCATCTCACTCTCTTTGAATCTTCTTTATCATGCTAAGAGGAGCAGGAAAAAGCAAAAAATTTCAGAGTTGCACCTTGCAATGCGGAGAAATTACTGTTTGTGCATTTACAATATTCATTGATTTTTGCAATTGAAAAACGTCCAGAAATGATTGAAGCTACTGACTGAATGAAAGGAGCTGGCATCTCACTCTCTTTGAATCTTCTTTATCATGCTAAGAGGAGCAGGAAAAAGCAAAAAATTTCAGAATTGCACCTTGCAATGCGGAGAAATTACTGTTTGTGCATTTACAATATTCATTGATTTTTGCCATTGAAAAACATCATGTTATTCATATACCAGGAATGTTTGAAGCTACTGACTGAATGAAAGGAGCTGGCATCTCACTCTCTTTGAATCTTCTTTATCATGCTAAGAGGAGCAGGAAAAAGCAAAAAATTTCAGAATTGCACCTTGCAATGCGGAGAAATTACTGTTTGTGCATTTACAATATTCATTGATTTTTGCCATTGAAAAACGTCCAGAAATGATTGAAGCTACTGACTGAATGAAAGGAGCTGGCATCTCACTCTCTTTTAATCTTGTTTATCATGCTAAGAGGAGCAGGAAAAAGCAAAAAATTTCAGAATTGCACCTTGCAATGCGGAGAAATTACTGTTTGTGCATTTACAATATTCATTGATTTTTGCCATTGAAAAACGTCCAGAAATGATTCAAGTTACTGACTGAATGAAAGGAGCTGGCATCTCACTCTCTTTGAATCTTCTTTATCATGCTAAGAGGAGCAGGAAAAAGCAAAAAATTTCAGAATTGCACCTTGCAATGCGGAGAAATTACTGTTTGTGCATTTACAATATTCATTGATTTTTGCCATTGAAAAACATCATGTTATTCATATACCAGAAATGATTGAAGCTACTGACTGAATGAAAGGAGCTGGCATCTCACTCTCTTTGAATCTTCTTTATCATGCTAAGAGGAGCAGGAAAAAGTAAAAAATTTCAGAATTGCACCTTGCAATGCGGAGAAATTACTGTTTGTGCATTTACAATATTCAATGATTTTTGCCATTGAAAAACGTCCAGAAATGATTGAAGCTACTGACTGAATGAAAGGAGCTGGCATCTCACTCTCTTTGAATCTTCTTTATCATGCTAAGAGGAGCAGGAAAAAGCAAAAAATTTCAGAATTGCACCTTGCAATGCGGAGAAATTACTGTTTGTGCATTTACAATATTCATTGATTTTTGCCATTGAAAAACATCATGTTATTCATATACCAGAAATGATTGAAGCTACTGACTGAATGAAAGGAGCTGGCATCTCACTCTCTTTGAATCTTCTTTATCATGCTAAGAGGAGCAGGAAAAAGTAAAAAATTTCAGAATTGCACCTTGCAATGCGGAGAAATTACTGTTTGTGCATTTACAATATTCAATGATTTTTGCCTTTGAAAAACGTCCAGAAATGATTGAAGCTACTGACTGAACGAAAGGAGCTGGCATCTCACTCTCTTTGAATCTTCTTTATCATGCTAAGAGGAGCAGGAAAAAGCAAAAAATTTCAGAATTGCACCTTGCAATGCGGAGAAATTACTGTTTGTGCATTTACAATATTCATTGATTTTTGCCATTGAAAAACATCATGTTATTCATATACCAGAAATGATTGATGCTACTGACTGAATGAAAGGAGCTGGCATCTCACTCTCTTTGAATCTTCTTTATCATGCTAAGAGGAGCAGGAAAAAGCAAAAAATTTCAGAATTGCACCTTGCAATGCGGAGAAATTACTGTTTGTGCATTTACAATATTCATTGATTTTTGCCATTGAAAAACATCATGTTATTCATATACCAGAAATGTTTGAAGCTACTGACTGAATGAAAGGAGCTGGCATCTCACTCTCTTTGAATCTTCTTTATCATGCTAAGAGGAGCAGGAAAAAGCAAAAAATTTCAGAATTGCACCTTGCAATGCGGAGAAATTACTGTTTGTGCATTTACAATATTCATTGATTTTTGCAATTGAAAAACGTCCAGAAATGATTGAAGCTACTGACTGAATGAAAGGAGCTGGCATCTCACTCTCTTTGAATCTTCTTTATCATGCTAAGAGGAGCAGGAAAAAGCAAAAAATTTCAGAATTGCACCTTGCAATGCGGAGAAATTACTGTTTGTGCATTTACAATATTCATTGATTTTTGCCATTGAAAAACATTATGTTATTCATATACCAGGAATGTTTGAAGCTACTGACTGAATGAAAGGAGCTGGCATCTCACTCTCTTTGAATCTTCTTTATCATGCTAAGAGGAGCAGGAAAAAGTAAAAAATTTCAGAATTGCACCTTGCAATGCGGAGAAATTACTGTTTGTGCATTTACAATATTCATTGATTTTTGCCATTGAAAAACGTCCAGAAATGATTGAAGCTACTGACTGAATGAAAGGAGCTGGCATCTCACTCTCTTTGAATCTTGTTTATCATGCTAAGAGGAGCAGGAAAAAGCAAAAAATTTCAGAATTGCACCTTGCAATGCGAAGAAATTACTGTTTGTGCATTTACAATATTCATTGATGTTTGCCATTGAAAAACGTCCAGAAATTATTGAAGCTACTGACTGAATGAAAGGAGCTGGCATCTCACTTTCTTTGAATCTTCTTTATTATGCTAAGAGGAGCAGGAAAAAGCAAAAAATTTCAGAATTGCACCTTGCAATGCGGAGAAATTACTGTTTGTGCATTTACAATATTCATTGATTTTTGCCATTGAAAAACATCATGTTATTCATATACCAGAAATGATTGAAGCTACTGACTGAATGAAAGGAGCTGGCATCTCACTCTCTTTGAATCTTCTTTATCATGCTAAGAGGAGCAGGAAAAAGTAAAAAATTTCAGAATTGCACCTTGCAATGCGGAGAAATTACTGTTTGTGCATTTACAATATTCAATGATTTTTGCCATTGAAAAACGTCCAGAAATGATTGAAGCTACTGACTGAATGAAAGGAGCTGGCATCTCACTCTCTTTGAATCTTCTTTATCATGCTAAGAGGAGCAGGAAAAAGCAAAAAACTTCAGAATTGCACCTTGCAATGCGGAGAAATTACTGTTTGTGCATTTACAATATTCATTGATTTTTGCCATTGAAAAACATCATGTTATTCATATACCAGAAATGATTGAAGCTACTGACTGAATGAAAGGAGCTGGCATCTCACTCTCTTTGAATCTTCTTTATCATGCTAAGAGGAGCAGGAAAAAGTAAAAAATTTCAGAATTGCACCTTGCAATGCGGAGAAATTACTGTTTGTGCATTTACAATATTCAATGATTTTTGCCTTTGAAAAACGTCCAGAAATGATTGAAGCTACTGACTGAACGAAAGGAGCTGGCATCTCACTCTCTTTGAATCTTCTTTATCATGCTAAGAGGAGCAGGAAAAAGCAAAAAATTTCAGAATTGCACCTTGCAATGCGGAGAAATTACTGTTTGTGCATTTACAATATTCATTGATTTTTGCCATTGAAAAACATCATGTTATTCATATACCAGAAATGTTTGAAGCTACTGACTGAATGAAAGGAGCTGGCATCTCACTCTCTTTGAATCTTCTTTATCATGCTAAGAGGAGCAGGAAAAAGCAAAAAATTTCAGAATTGCACCTTGCAATGCGGAGAAATTACTGTTTGTGCATTTACAATATTCATTGATTTTTGCCATTGAAAAACGTCCAGAAATGATTGAAGCTACTGACTGAATGAAAGGAGCTGGCATCTCACTCTGAATTTTCTTTATCATGCTAAGAGGAGCAGGAAAAAGCAAAAAATTTCAGAATTGCACCTTGCAATGCGGAGAAATTACTGTTTGTGCATTTACAATATTCATTGATTTTTGCCATTGAAAAACGTCCAGAAATGATTGAAGCTACTGACTGAATGAAAGGAGCTGGCATCTCACTCTCTTTGAATCTTCTTTATCATGCTAAGAGGAGCAGGAAAAAGCAAAAAATTTCAGAATTGCACCTTGCAATGCGGAGAAATTACTGTTTGTGCATTCACAATATTCATTGATTTTTGACATTGAAAAACATCATGTTATTCATATACCAGAAATGATTGAAGCTACTGACTGAACGAAAGGAGCTGGCATCTCACTCTCTTTGAATCTTCTTTATCATGCTAAGAGGAGCAGGAAAAAGTAAAAAATTTCAGAATTGCACCTTGCAATGCGGAGAAATTACTGTTTGTGCATTTACAATATTCAATGATTTTTGCCATTGAAAAACGTCCAGAAATGATTGAAGCTACTGACTGAATGAAAGGAGCTGGCATCTCACTCTCTTTGAATCTTCTTTATCATGCTAAGATTAGCAGGAAAAAGCAAAAAACTTCAGAATTGCACCTTGCAATGCGGAGAAATTACTGTTTGTGCATTTACAATATTCATTGATTTTTGCCATTGAAAAACATCATGTTATTCATATACCAGAAATGATTGAAGCTACTGACTGAATAAAAGGAGCTGGCATCTCACTCTCTTTGAATCTTCTTTATCATGCTAAGAGGAGCAGGAAAAAGTAAAAAATTTCAGAATTGCACCTTGCAATGCGGAGAAATTACTGTTTGTGCATTTACAATATTCAATGATTTTTGCCTTTGAAAAACGTCCAGAAATGATTGAAGCTACTGACTGAACGAAAGGAGCTGGCATCTCACTCTCTTTGAATCTTCTTTATCATGCTAAGAGGAGCAGGAAAAAGCAAAAAATTTCAGAATTGCACCTTGCAATGTGGAGATATTACTGTTTGTGCATTTACAATATTCATTGATTTTTGCCATTGAAAAACATGTTTTTCATATACCAGAAATGTTTGAAGCTACTGACTGAATGAAAGGAGCTGGCATCTCACTCTCTTTGAATCTTCTTTATCATGCTAGGATTAACAGGAAAAAGCAAAAAATTTCAGAATTGCACCTTGCAATGTGGAGATATTACTGTTTGTGCATTTACAATATTCATTGATTTTTGCCATTGAAAAACGTCCAGAAATGATTGAAGCTACTGACTGAATGAAAGCAGCTGGCATCTCACTCTGAATTTTCTTTATCATGCTAAGAGGAGCAGGAAAAAGCAAAAAATTTCAGAATTGCACCTTGCAATGCGGAGAAATTACTGTTTGTGCATTTACAATATTCATTGATTTTTGCCATTGAAAAACGTCCAGAAATGATTGAAGCTACTGACTGAATGAAAGGAGCTGGCATCTCACTCTCTTTGAATCGTCTTTATCATGCTAAGAGGAGCAGGAAAAAGCAAAAAATTTCAGAATTGCACCTTGCAATGCGGAGAAATTACTGTTTGTGCATTTACAATATTCATTGATTTTTGCCATTGAAAAACATCATGTTATTCATATACCAGAAATGTTTGAAGCTACTGACTGAATGAAAGGAGCTGGCATCTCACTCTCTTTGAATCTTCTTTATCATGCTAAGAGGAGCAGGAAAAAGCAAAAAATTTCAGAATTGCACCTTGCAATGCGGAGAAATTACTGTTTGTGCATTTACAATATTCATTGATTTTTGCCATTGAAAAACATCATGTTATTCATATACCAGAAATGTTTGAAGCTACTGACTGAATGAAAGGAGCTGGCATCTCACTCTCTTTGAATCTTCTTTATCATGCTTGGATTAGCAGGAAAAAGCAAAAAATTTCAGAATTGCACCTTGCAATGTGGAGATATTACTGTTTGTGCATTTACAATATTCATTGATTTTTGCCATTGAAAAACATGTTTTTCATATACCAGAAATGTTTGAAGCTACTGACTGAATGAAAGGAGCTGGCATCTCACTCTCTTTGAATCTTCTTTATCATGCTAGGATTAGCAGGAAAAAGCAAAAAATTTCAGAATTGCACCTTGCAATGTGGAGATATTACTGTTTGTGCATTTACAATATTCATTGATTTTTGCCATTGAAAAACATGTTTTTCATATACCAGAAATGTTTGAAGCTACTGACTGAATGAAAGGAGCTGGCATCTCACTCTCTTTGAATCTTCTTTATCATGCTAGGATTAACAGGAAAAAGCAAAAAATTTCAGAATTGCACCTTGCAATGTGGAGATATTACTGTTTGTGCATTTACAATATTCATTGATTTTTGCCATTGAAAAACATGTTTTTCATATACCAGAAATGTTTGAAGCTACTGACGGAATGAAAGGAGCTGGCATCTCACTCTCTTTGAATCTTCTTTATCATGCTAGGATTAGCAGGAAAAAGCAAAAAATTTCAGAATTGCACCTTGCAATGTGGAGATATTACTGTTTGTGCATTTACAATATTCATTGATTTTTGCCATTGAAAAACATGTTTTTCATATACCAGAAATGTTTGAAGCTACTGACTGAATGAAAGGAGCTGGCATCTCACTGTCTTTGAATCTTCTTTATCATGCTAGGATTAACAGGAAAAAGCAAAAAATTTCAGAATTGCACCTTGCAATGTGGAGATATTACTGTTTGTGCATTTACAATATTCATTGATTTTGCCATTGAAAAACGTCCAGAAATGTTTGAAGCTACTGACTGAATGAAAGGAGCTGGCATCTCACTCTCTTTAAATCTTCTTTATCATGCTAGGATTAGCAGGAAAAAGCAAAAAAATTTCAGAATTGCACCTTGCAATGTGGAGATATTACTGTTTGTGCATTTACAATATTCATTGATTTTTGCCATTGAAAAACATGTTTTTCATATACCAGAAATGTTTGAAGCTACTGACTGAATGAAAGGAGCTGGCATCTCACTCTCTTTGAGTCTTCTTTATCATGCTAGGATAAGCAGGAAAAAGCAAAAAATTTCAGAATTGCACCTTGCAATGTGGAGATATTACTGTTTGTGCATTTACAATATTCATTGATTTTTGCCATTGTAAAACATGTTTTTCATATACCAGAAATGTTTGAAGCTACTGACTTGAATGAAAGGAGCTGGCATCTCACTCTCTTTGAATCTTCTTTATCATGCTAGGATTAACAGGAAAAAGCAAAAAATTTCAGAATTGCACCTTGCAATGTGGAGATATTACTGTTTGTGCATTTACAATATTCATTGATTTTTGCCATTGAAAAACGTCCAGAAATGTTTGAAGCTACTGACTGAATGAAAGGAGCTGGTATCTCACTCTCTTTGAATCTTCTTTATCATGCTAGGATTAGCAGGAAAAAGCAAAAAATTTCAGAATTGCACCTTGCAATGTGGAGATATTACTGTTTGTGCATTTACAATATTCATTGATTTTTGCCATTGAAAAACATGTTTTTCATATACAAGAAATGTTTGAAGCTACTGACTGAATGAAAGGAGCTGGCATCTCACTCTCTTTGAATCTTCTTTATCATGCTAGGATTAGCAGGAAAAAGCAAAAAATTTCAGAATTGCACCTTGCAATGTGGAGATATTACTGTTTGTGCATTTACAATATTCATTGATTTTTGCCATTGAAAAACGTCCAGAAATGTTTGAAGCTACTGACTGAATGAAATTAGCTGGCATCTCACTCTCTTTGAATCTTCTTTATCATGCTAGGATTAGCAGGAAAAAGCAAAAAATTTCAGAATTGCACCTTGCAATGTGGAGATATTACTGTTTGTGCATTTACAATATTCATTGATTTTGCCATTGAAAAACGTCCAGAAATGTTTGAAGCTACTGACTGAATGAAAGGAGCTGGCATCTCACTCTCTTTGAATCTTCTTTATCATGCTAGGATTAGCAGGAAAAAGCAAAAAATTTCAGAATTGCACCTTGCAATGTGGAGATATTACTGTTTGTGCATTTACAATATTCATTGATTTTTGCCATTGAAAAACATGTTTTTCATATACCAGAAATGTTTGAAGCTACTGACGGAATGAAAGGAGCTGGCATCTCACTCTCTTTGAATCTTCTTTATCATGCTAGGATTAGCAGGAAAAAGCAAAAAATTTCAGAATTGCACCTTGCAATGTGGAGATATTACTGTTTGTGCATTTACAATATTCATTGATTTTTGCCATTGAAAAACATGTTTTTCATATACCAGAAATGTTTGAAGCTACTGACTGAATGAAAGGAGCTGGCATCTCACTGTCTTTGAATCTTCTTTATCATGCTAGGATTAACAGGAAAAAGCAAAAAATTTCAGAATTGCACCTTGCAATGTGGAGATATTACTGTTTGTGCATTTACAATATTCATTGATTTTGCCATTGAAAAACGTCCAGAAATGTTTGAAGCTACTGACTGAATGAAAGGAGCTGGCATCTCACTCTCTTTGAATCTTCTTTATCATGCTAGGATAAGCAGGAAAAAGCAAAAAATTTCAGAATTGCACCTTGCAATGTGGAGATATTACTGTTTGTGCATTTACAATATTCATTGATTTTTGCCATTGAAAAACATGTTTTTCATATACCAGAAATGTTTGAAGCTACTGACGGAATGAAAGGAGCTGGCATCTCACTCTCTTTGAATCTTCTTTATCATGCTAGGATTAGCAGGAAAAAGCAAAAAATTTCAGAATTGCACCTTGCAATGTGGAGATATTACTGTTTGTGCATTTACAATATTCATTGATTTTTGCCATTGAAAAACATGTTTTTCATATACCAGAAATGTTTGAAGCTACTGATGGAATGAAAGGAGCTGGCATCTCACTCTCTTTGAATCTTCTTTATCATGCTAGGATTAGCAGGAAAAAGCAAAAAATTTCAGAATTGCACCTTGCAATGTGGAGATATTACTGTTTGTGCATTTACAATATTCATTGATTTTTGCCATTGAAAAACATGTTTTTCATATACCAGAAATGTTTGAAGCTACTGACTGAATGAAAGGAGCTGGCATCTCACTGTCTTTGAATCTTCTTTATCATGCTAGGATTAACAGGAAAAAGCAAAAAATTTCAGAATTGCACCTTGCAATGTGGAGATATTACTGTTTGTGCATTTACAATATTCATTGATTTTGCCATTGAAAAACGTCCAGAAATGTTTGAAGCTACTGACTGAATGAAAGGAGCTGGCATCTCACTCTCTTTAAATCTTCTTTATCATGCTAGGATTAGCAGGAAAAAGCAAAAAAAATTCAGAATTGCACCTTGCAATGTGGAGATATTACTGTTTGTGCATTTACAATATTCATTGATTTTTGCCATTGAAAAACATGTTTTTCATATACCAGAAATGTTTGAAGCTACTGACTGAATGAAAGGAGCTGGCATCTCACTCTCTTTGAATCTTCTTTATCATGCTAGGATAAGCAGGAAAAAGCAAAAAATTTCAGAATTGCACCTTGCAATGTGGAGATATTACTGTTTGTGCATTTACAATATTCATTGATTTTTGCCATTGAAAAACATGTTTTTCATATACCAGAAATGTTTGAAGCTACTGACTTGAATGAAAGGAGCTGGCATCTCACTCTCTTTGAATCTTCTTTATCATGCTAGGATTAACAGGAAAAAGCAAAAAATTTCAGAATTGCACCTTGCAATGTGGAGATATTACTGTTTGTGCATTTACAATATTCATTGATTTTTGCCATTGAAAAACGTCCAGAAATGTTTGAAGCTACTGACTGAATGAAAGGAGCTGGTATCTCACTCTCTTTGAATCTTCTTTATCATGCTAGGATTAGCAGGAAAAAGCAAAAAATTTCAGAATTGCACCTTGCAATGTGGAGATATTACTGTTTGTGCATTTACAATATTCATTGATTTTTGCCATTGAAAAACATGTTTTTCATATACAAGAAATGTTTGAAGCTACTGACTGAATGAAAGGAGCTGGCATCTCACTCTCTTTGAATCTTCTTTATCATGCTAGGATTAGCAGGAAAAAGCAAAAAATTTCAGAATTGCACCTTGCAATGTGGAGATATTACTGTTTGTGCATTTACAATATTCATTGATTTTTGCCATTGAAAAACGTCCAGAAATGTTTGAAGCTACTGACTGAATGAAATTAGCTGGCATCTCACTCTCTTTGAATCTTCTTTATCATGCTAGGATTAGCAGGAAAAAGCAAAAAATTTCAGAATTGCACCTTGCAATGTGGAGATATTACTGTTTGTGCATTTACAATATTCATTGATTTTGCCATTGAAAAACGTCCAGAAATGTTTGAAGCTACTGACTGAATGAAAGGAGCTGGCATCTCACTCTCTTTGAATCTTCTTTATCATGCTAGGATTAGCAGGAAAAAGCAAAAAATTTCAGAATTGCACCTTGCAATGTGGAGATATTACTGTTTGTGCATTTACAATATTCATTGATTTTTGCCATTGAAAAACATGTTTTTCATATACCAGAAATGTTTGAAGCTACTGACGGAATGAAAGGAGCTGGCATCTCACTCTCTTTGAATCTTCTTTATCATGCTAGGATTAGCAGGAAAAAGCAAAAAATTTCAGAATTGCACCTTGCAATGTGGAGATATTACTGTTTGTGCATTTACAATATTCATTGATTTTTGCCATTGAAAAACATGTTTTTCATATACCAGAAATGTTTGAAGCTACTGACTGAATGAAAGGAGCTGGCATCTCACTGTCTTTGAATCTTCTTTATCATGCTAGGATTAACAGGAAAAAGCAAAAAATTTCAGAATTGCACCTTGCAATGTGGAGATATTACTGTTTGTGCATTTACAATATTCATTGATTTTGCCATTGAAAAACGTCCAGAAATGTTTGAAGCTACTGACTGAATGAAAGGAGCTGGCATCTCACTCTCTTTGAATCTTCTTTATCATGCTAGGATAAGCAGGAAAAAGCAAAAAATTTCAGAATTGCACCTTGCAATGTGGAGATATTACTGTTTGTGCATTTACAATATTCATTGATTTTTGCCATTGAAAAACATGTTTTTCATATACCAGAAATGTTTGAAGCTACTGACGGAATGAAAGGAGCTGGCATCTCACTCTCTTTGAATCTTCTTTATCATGCTAGGATTAGCAGGAAAAAGCAAAAAATTTCAGAATTGCACCTTGCAATGTGGAGATATTACTGTTTGTGCATTTACAATATTCATTGATTTTTGCCATTGAAAAACATGTTTTTCATATACCAGAAATGTTTGAAGCTACTGACTGAATGAAAGGAGCTGGCATCTCACTGTCTTTGAATCTTCTTTATCATGCTAGGATTAACAGGAAAAAGCAAAAAATTTCAGAATTGCACCTTGCAATGTGGAGATATTACTGTTTGTGCATTTACAATATTCATTGATTTTGCCATTGAAAAACGTCCAGAAATGTTTGAAGCTACTGACTGAATGAAAGGAGCTGGCATCTCACTCTCTTTAAATCTTCTTTATCATGCTAGGATTAGCAGGAAAAAGCAAAAAAAATTCAGAATTGCACCTTGCAATGTGGAGATATTACTGTTTGTGCATTTACAATATTCATTGATTTTTGCCATTGAAAAACATGTTTTTCATATACCAGAAATGTTTGAAGCTACTGACTGAATGAAAGGAGCTGGCATCTCACTCTCTTTGAATCTTCTTTATCATGCTAGGATAAGCAGGAAAAAGCAAAAAATTTCAGAATTGCACCTTGCAATGTGGAGATATTACTGTTTGTGCATTTACAATATTCATTGATTTTTGCCATTGAAAAACATGTTTTTCATATACCAGAAATGTTTGAAGCTACTGACTTGAATGAAAGGAGCTGGCATCTCACTCTCTTTGAATCTTCTTTATCATGCTAGGATTAACAGGAAAAAGCAAAAAATTTCAGAATTGCACCTTGCAATGTGGAGATATTACTGTTTGTGCATTTACAATATTCATTGATTTTTGCCATTGAAAAACGTCCAGAAATGTTTGAAGCTACTGACTGAATGAAAGGAGCTGGTATCTCACTCTCTTTGAATCTTCTTTATCATGCTAGGATTAGCAGGAAAAAGCAAAAAATTTCAGAATTGCACCTTGCAATGTGGAGATATTACTGTTTGTGCATTTACAATATTCATTGATTTTTGCCATTGAAAAACATGTTTTTCATATACAAGAAATGTTTGAAGCTACTGACTGAATGAAAGGAGCTGGCATCTCACTCTCTTTGAATCTTCTTTATCATGCTAGGATTAGCAGGAAAAAGCAAAAAATTTCAGAATTGCACCTTGCAATGTGGAGATATTACTGTTTGTGCATTTACAATATTCATTGATTTTTGCCATTGAAAAACGTCCAGAAATGTTTGAAGCTACTGACTGAATGAAATTAGCTGGCATCTCACTCTCTTTGAATCTTCTTTATCATGCTAGGATTAGCAGGAAAAAGCAAAAAATTTCAGAATTGCACCTTGCAATGTGGAGATATTACTGTTTGTGCATTTACAATATTCATTGATTTTGCCATTGAAAAACGTCCAGAAATGTTTGAAGCTACTGACTGAATGAAAGGAGCTGGCATCTCACTCTCTTTGAATCTTCTTTATCATGCTAGGATTAGCAGGAAAAAGCAAAAAATTTCAGAATTGCACCTTGCAATGTGGAGATATTACTGTTTGTGCATTTACAATATTCATTGATTTTTGCCATTGAAAAACATGTTTTTCATATACCAGAAATGTTTGAAGCTACTGACGGAATGAAAGGAGCTGGCATCTCACTCTCTTTGAATCTTCTTTATCATGCTAGGATTAGCAGGAAAAAGCAAAAAATTTCAGAATTGCACCTTGCAATGTGGAGATATTACTGTTTGTGCATTTACAATATTCATTGATTTTTGCCATTGAAAAACATGTTTTTCATATACCAGAAATGTTTGAAGCTACTGACTGAATGAAAGGAGCTGGCATCTCACTGTCTTTGAATCTTCTTTATCATGCTAGGATTAACAGGAAAAAGCAAAAAATTTCAGAATTGCACCTTGCAATGTGGAGATATTACTGTTTGTGCATTTACAATATTCATTGATTTTGCCATTGAAAAACGTCCAGAAATGTTTGAAGCTACTGACTGAATGAAAGGAGCTGGCATCTCACTCTCTTTGAATCTTCTTTATCATGCTAGGATAAGCAGGAAAAAGCAAAAAATTTCAGAATTGCACCTTGCAATGTGGAGATATTACTGTTTGTGCATTTACAATATTCATTGATTTTTGCCATTGAAAAACATGTTTTTCATATACCAGAAATGTTTGAAGCTACTGACGGAATGAAAGGAGCTGGCATCTCACTCTCTTTGAATCTTCTTTATCATGCTAGGATTAGCAGGAAAAAGCAAAAAATTTCAGAATTGCACCTTGCAATGTGGAGATATTACTGTTTGTGCATTTACAATATTCATTGATTTTTGCCATTGAAAAACATGTTTTTCATATACCAGAAATGTTTGAAGCTACTGACTGAATGAAAGGAGCTGGCATCTCACTGTCTTTGAATCTTCTTTATCATGCTAGGATTAACAGGAAAAAGCAAAAAATTTCAGAATTGCACCTTGCAATGTGGAGATATTACTGTTTGTGCATTTACAATATTCATTGATTTTGCCATTGAAAAACGTCCAGAAATGTTTGAAGCTACTGACTGAATGAAAGGAGCTGGCATCTCACTCTCTTTGAATCTTCTTTATCATGCTAGGATTAGCAGGAAAAAGCAAAAAAATTTCAGAATTGCACCTTGCAATGTGGAGATATTACTGTTTGTGCATTTACAATATTCATTGATTTTTGCCATTGAAAAACATGTTTTTCATATACCAGAAATGTTTGAAGCTACTGACTGAATGAAAGGAGCTGGCATCTCACTCTCTTTGAATCTTCTTTATCATGCTAGGATAAGCAGGAAAAAGCAAAAAATTTCAGAATTGCACCTTGCAATGTGGAGATATTACTGTTTGTGCATTTACAATATTCATTGATTTTTGCCATTGAAAAACATGTTTTTCATATACCAGAAATGTTTGAAGCTACTGACTTGAATGAAAGGAGCTGGCATCTCACTCTCTTTGAATCTTCTTTATCATGCTAGGATTAACAGGAAAAAGCAAAAAATTTCAGAATTGCACCTTGCAATGTGGAGTCATTACTGTTTGTGCATTTACAATATTCATTGATTTTTGCCATTGAAAAACGTCCAGAAATGTTTGAAGCTACTGACTGAATGAAAGGAGCTGGTATCTCACTCTCTTTGAATCTTCTTGATCATGCTAGGATTAGCAGGAAAAAGCAAAAAATTTCAGAATTGCACCTTGCAATGTGGAGATATTACTGTTTATGCATTTACAATATTCATTGATTTTTGCCATTGAAAAACATGTTTTTCATATACAAGAAATGTTTGAAGCTACTGACTGAATGAAAGGAGCTGGCATCTCACTCTCTTTGAATCTTCTTTATCATGCTAGGATTAGCAGGAAAAAGCAAAAAATTTCAGAATTGCACCTTGCAATGTGGAGATATTACTGTTTGTGCATTTACAATATTCATTGATTTTTGCCATTGAAAAACGTCCAGAAATGTTTGAAGCTACTGACTGAATGAAATTAGCTGGCATCTCACTCTCTTTGAATCTTCTTTATCATGCTAGGATTAGCAGGAAAAAGCAAAAAATTTCAGAATTGCACCTTGCAATGTGGAGATATTACTGTTTGTGCATTTACAATATTCATTGATTTTTGCCATTGAAAAACATGTTTTTCATATACCAGAAATGTTTGAAGCTACTGACTGAATGAAAGGAGCTGGTATCTCACTCTCTTTGAATCTTCTTTATCATGCTAGGATTAACAGGAAAAAGCAAAAAATTTCAGAATTGCACCTTGCAATGTGGAGATATTACTGTTTGTGCATTTACAATATTCATTGATTTTTGCCATTGAAAAACGTCCAGAAATGTTTGAAGCTACTGACTGAATGAAAGGAGCTGGCATCTCACTCTCTTTGAATCTTCTTTATCATGCTAGGATTAACAGGAAAAAGCTAAAAATTTCAGAATTGCACCTTGCAATGTGGAGATATTACTGTTTGTGCATTTACAATATTCATTGATTTTTGCCATTGAAAAACATGTTTTTCATATACCAGAAATGTTTGAAGCTACTGACTGAATGAAAGGAGCTGGCATCTCACTCTCTTTGAATCTTCTTTATCATGCTAGGATTAGCAGGAAAAAGCAAAAAATTTCAGAATTGCACCTTGCAATGTGGAGATATTACTGTTTGTGCATTAACAATATTCATTGATTTTTGCCATTGAAAAACATGTTTTTCATATACCAGAAATGTTTGAAGCTACTGACTGAATGAAAGGAGCTGGCATCTCACTCTCTTTGAATCTTCTTTATCATGCTAGGATTAACAGGAAAAAACAAAAAATTTCAGAATTGCACCTTGCAATGTGGAGATATTACTGTTTGTGCATTTACAATATTCATTGATTTTTGCCATTGAAAAACATGTTTTTCATATACCAGAAATGTTTGAAGCTACTGACTGAATGAAAGGAGCTGGCATCTCACTCTCTTTGAATCTTCTTTATCATGCTAGGATTAACAGGAAAAAGCAAAAAATTTCAGAATTGCACCTTGCAATGTGGAGATATTACTGTTTGTGCATTTACAATATTCATTGATTTTTGCCATTGAAAAACGTCCAGAAATGTTTGAAGCTACTGACTGAATGAAAGGAGCTGGCATCTCACTCTCTTTGAATCTTCTTTATCATGCTAGGATTAGCAGGAAAAAGCAAAAAATTTCAGAATTGCACCTTGCAATGTGGAGATATTACTGTTTGTGCATTTACAATATTCATTGATTTTTGCCATTGAAAAACGTCCAGAAATGTTTGAAGCTACTGACTGAATGAAAGGAGCTGGCATCTCACTCTCTTTGAATCTTCTTTATCATGCTAGGATTAGCAGGAAAAAGCAAAAAATTTCAGAATTGCACCTTGCAATGTGGAGATATTACTGTTTGTGCATTTACAATATTCATTGATTTTTGCCATTGAAAAACATGTTTTTCATATACCAGAAATGTTTGAAGCTACTGACTGAATGAAAGGAGCTGGCATCTCACTCTCTTTGAATCTTCTTTATCATGCTAGGATTAGCAGGAAAAAGCAAAAAATTTCAGAATTGCACCTTGCAATGTGGAGATATTACTGTTTGTGCATTTACAATATTCATTGATTTTTGCCATTGAAAAACATGTTTTTCATATACCAGAAATGTTTGAAGCTACTGACTGAATGAAAGGAGCTGGCATCTCACTCTCTTTAAATCTTCTTTATCATGCTAGGATTAACAGGAAAAAGCAAAAAATTTCAGAATTGCACCTTGCAATGTGGAGATATTACTGTTTGTGCATTTACAATATTCATTGATTTTTGCCATTGAAAAACGTCCAGAAATGTTTGAAGCTACTGACTGAATGAAAGGAGCTGGCATCTCACTCTCTTTGAATCTTCTTTATCATGCTAGGATTAGCAGGAAAAAGCAAAAAATTTCAGAATTGCACCTTGCAATGCGGAGAAATTACTGTTTGTGCATTTACAATATTCATTGATTTTTGCCATTGAAAAACATCAATCATTTCTGGTATATGAATAACATGATATTTTTCAATGGCAAAAATCAATGAATTTTGTAAATGCACAAACAGTAATTTCTCCGCATTGCAAGGCGCAATTCTGAAATTTTTTGCTTTTTCCTGCTCCTCTTAGCATGATAAAGAAGATTCAAAGAGAGTGAGATGCCAGCTCCTTTCATTCAGTCAGTAGCTTCAATCATTTCTGGACATTTTTCAATGGCAAAAATCAATGAATATTGTAAATGCACAAACAGTAATTTCTCCGCATTGCAAGGTGCAATTCTGAAATTTTTTGCTTTTTCCTGCTCCTCTTAGCATGATAATGAAGATTCAAAGAGAGTGAGATGCCAGCTCCTTTCATTCAGTCAGTAGCTTCAATCATTTCTGGACGTTTTTCAATGGCAAAAATCAATGAATATTGTAAATGCACAAACAGTAATTTCTCCGCATTGCAAGGTGCAATTCTGAAATTTTTTGCTTTTTCCTGCTCCTCTTAGCATGATAAAGAAGATTCAAAGAGAGTGAGATGCCAGCTCCTTTCATTCAGTCAGTACCTTCAATCATTTCTGGACGTTTTTCAATGGCAAAAATCAATGAATATTGTAAATGCACAAACAGTAATTTCTCCGCATTGCAAGGTGCAATTCTGAAATTTTTTGCTTTTTCCTGCTCCTCTTAGCATGATAAAGAAGATTCAAAGAGAGTGAGATGCCAGCTCCTTTCATTCAGTCAGTAGCTTCAATCATTTCTGGACGCTTTTCAATGGCCTGCTCCTCTTAGCATTATGAAGAAGATTCAAAGAGAGTGAGATACCAGCTCCTTTAATTCAGTCAGTAGCTTCAAACATTTCTGGTATATGAATAACATGATGTTTTTCAATGGCAAAAATCAATGAATATTGTAAATGCACAAACAGTAATTTCTCCGCATTGCAAGGTGCAATTCTGAAATTTTTTGCTTTTTCCTGCTCCTCTTAGCATGATAAAGAAGATTCAAAGAGAGTGAGATGCCAGCTCCTTTAGTTCAGTCAGTAGCTTCAATCATTTCTGGACGTTTTTCAATGGCAAAAATCAGTGAATATTGTAAATGCACAAACAGTAATTTCTCCGCATTGCAAGGTGCAATTCTGAAACTTTTTACTTTTTCCTGCTCCTCTTAGCATGATAAAGAAGATTCAAAGAGAGTGAGATGCCAGCTCCTTTCATTCAGTCAGTAGCTTCAATCATTTCTGGTATATGAATAACATGATGTTTTTCAATCGCAAAAATCAATGAATATTGTAAATGCACAAACAGTAATTTCTCCGCATTGCAAGGTGCAATTCTGAAATTTTTTGCTTTTTCCTGCTCCTCTTAGCATGATAAAGAAGATTCAAAGAGAGTGAGATGCCAGCTCCTTTCATTCAGTCAGTAGCTTCAATCATTTCTGGACGTTTTTCAATGGCAAAAATCAATGAATATTGTAAATGCACAAACAGTAATTTCTCCGCATTGCAAGGTGCAATTCTGAAATTTTTTGCTTTTTCCTGCTCCTCTTAGCATGATAAAGAAGATTCAAAGAGAGTGAGATGCCAGCTCCTTTCCTTCAGTCAGTAGCTTCAATCATTTCTGGCATATGAATAACATGATGTTTTTCAATGGCAAAAATCAATGAATTTTGTAAATGCACAAACAGTAATTTCTCCGCATTGCAAGGCGCAATTCTGAAATTTTTTGCTTTTTCCTGCTCCTCTTAGCATGATAAAGAAGATTCAAAGAGAGTGAGATGCCAGCTCCTTTCATTCAGTCAGTAGCTTCAATCATTTCTGAACATTTTTCAATGGCAAAAATCAATGAATATTGTAAATGCACAAACAGTAATTTCTCCGCATTGCAAGGTGCAATTCTGAAATTTTTTGCTTTTTCCTGCTCCTCTTAGCATGATAAAGAAGATTCAAAGAGAGTGAGATGACAGCTCCTTTCATTCAGTCAGTAGCTTCAATCATTTCTGGACGTTTTTCAATGGCAAAAATCAATGAATATTGTAAATGCACAAACAGTAATTTCTCCGCATTGCAAGGTGCAATTCTGAAATTTTTTGCTTTTTCCTGCTCCTCTCAGCATGATAAAGAAGATTCAAAGAGAGTGAGGTGCCAGCTCCTTTCATTCAGTCAGGAGCTTCAAACATTTCTGGTATATGAATAACATGTTTTTCAATGGCAAAAATCAATGAATATTGTAAATGCACAAACAGTAATTTCTCCGCATTGCAAGGTGCAATTCTGAAATTTTTTGCTTTTTCCTGCTCCTCTTAGCATGATAAAGAAGATTCAAAGAGAGTGAGATGCCAGCTCCTTTCATTCAGTCAGTAGCTTCAATCATTTCTGGACGTTTTTCAATGGCAAAAATCAATGAATATTGTAAATGCACAAACAGTAATTTCTCCGCATTGCAAGGTGCAATTCTGAAATTTTTTGCTTTTTCCTGCTCCTCTTAGCATGATAAAGAAGATTCAAAGAGAGTGAGATGCCAGCTCCTTTCATTCAGTCAGTAGCTTCAATCATTTCTGGACGTTTTTCAATGGCAAAAATCAATGAATATTGTAAATGCACAAACAGTAATTTCTCCGCATTGCAAGGTGCAATTCTGAAATTTTTTGCTTTTTCCTGCTCCTCTTAGCATGATAAAGAAGATTCAAAGAGAGTGAGATGCCAGCTCCTTTCCTTCAGTCAGTAGCTTCAATCATTTCTGGCATATGAATAACATGATGTTTTTCAATGGCAAAAATCAATGAATTTTGTAAATGCACAAACAGTAATTTCTCCGCATTGCAAGGCGCAATTCTGAAATTTTTTGCTTTTTCCTGCTCCTCTTAGCATGATAAAGAAGATTCAAAGAGAGTGAGATGCCAGCTCCTTTCATTCAGTCAGTAGCTTCAATCATTTCTGGACATTTTTCAATGGCAAAAATCAATGAATATTGTAAATGCACAAACAGTAATTTCTCCGCATTGCAAGGTGCAATTCTGAAATTTTTAGCTTTTTCCTGCTCCTCTTAGCATGATAAAGAAGATTCAAAGAGAGTGAGATGACAGCTCCTTTCATTCAGTCAGTAGCTTCAATCATTTCTGGACGTTTTTCAATGGCAAAAATCAATGAATATTGTAAATGCACAAACAGTAATTTCTCCGCATTGCAAGGTGCAATTCTGAAATTTTTTGCTTTTTCCTGCTCCTCTTAGCATGATAAAGAAGATTCAAAGAGAGTGAGGTGCCAGCTCCTTTCATTCAGTCAGGAGCTTCAAACATTTCTGGTATATGAATAACATGTTTTTCAATGGCAAAAATCAATGAATATTGTAAATGCACAAACAGTAATTTCTCCGCATTGCAAGGTGCAATTCTGAAATTTTTTGCTTTTTCCTGCTCCTCTTAGCATGATAAAGAAGATTCAAAGAGAGTGAGATGCCAGCTCCTTTCATTCAGTCAGTAGCTTCAATCATTTCTGGACGTTTTTCAATGGCAAAAATCAATGAATATTGTAAATGCACAAACAGTAATTTCTCCGCATTGCAAGGTGCAATTCTGAAATTTTTTGATTTTTCCTGCTCCTCTTAGCATGATAAAGAAGATTCAAAGAGAGTGAGATGCCAGCTCCTTTCATTCAGTCAGTAGCTTCAATCATTTCTGGACGTTTTTCAATGGCAAAAATCAATGAATATTGTAAATGCACAAACAGTAATTTCTCTGCATTGCAATGTGCAATTCTGAAATTTTTTGCTTTTTCCTGCTCCTCTTAGCATGATAAAGAAGATTCAAAGAGAGTGAGATGCCAGCTCCTTTCATTCAGTCAGTAGCTTCAAACATTTCTGGTATATGAATAACATGATGTTTTTCAATGGCAAAAATCAATGAATATTGTAAATGCACAAACAGTAATTTCTCCGCATTGCAAGGTGCAATTCTGAAATTTTTTGCTTTTTTCTGCTCCTCTTAGCATGATAAAGAAGATTCAAAGAGAGTGGGATGCCAGCTCCTTTCATTCAGTCAGTAGCTTCAATCATTTCTGGACGTTTTTCAATGGCAAAAATCAATGAATATTGTAAATGCACAAACAGTAATTTCTCCGCATTGCAAGGTGCAATTCTGAAATTTTTTGCTTTTTTCTGCTCCTCTTAGCATGATAAAGAAGATTCAAAGAGAGTGAGATGCCAGCTCCTTTCATTCAGTCAGTACCTTCAATCATTTCTGGACGTTTTTCAATGGCAAAAATCAATGAATATTGTAAATGCACAAACAGTAATTTCTCCGCATTGCAAGGTGCAATTCTGAAATTTTTTGCTTTTTCCTGCTCCTCTTAGCATGATAAAGAAGATTCAAAGAGAGTGAGATGCCAGCTCCTTTCATTCAGTCAGTAGCTTCAATCATTTCTGGATGCTTTTCAATGGCCTGCTCCTCTTAGCATTATGAAGAAGATTCAAAGAGAGTGAGATACCAGCTCCTTTAATTCAGTCAGTAGCTTCAAACATTTCTGGTATATGAATAACATGATGTTTTTCAATGGCAAAAATCAATGAATATTGTAAATGCACAAACAGTAATTTCTCCGCATTGCAAGGTGCAATTCTGAAATTTTTTGCTTTTTCCTGCTCCTCTTAGCATGATAAAGAAGATTCAAAGAGAGTGAGATGCCAGCTCCTTTAGTTCAGTCAGTAGCTTCAATCATTTCTGGACGTTTTTCAATGGCAAAAATCAGTGAATATTGTAAATGCACAAACAGTAATTTCTCCGCATTGCAAGGTGCAATTCTGAAATTTTTTACTTTTTCCTGCTCCTCTTAGCATGATAAAGAAGATTCAAAGAGAGTGAGATGCCAGCTCCTTTCATTCAGTCAGTAGCTTCAATCATTTCTGGTATATGAATAACATGATGTTTTTCAATCGCAAAAATCAATGAATATTGTAAATGCACAAACAGTAATTTCTCCGCATTGCAAGGTGCAATTCTGAAATTTTTTGCTTTTTCCTGCTCCTCTTAGCATGATAAAGAAGATTCAAAGAGAGTGAGATGCCAGCTCCTTTCATTCAGTCAGTAGCTTCAATCATTTCTGGACGTTTTTCAATGGCAAAAATCAATGAATATTGTAAATGCACAAACAGTAATTTCTCCGCATTGCAAGGTGCAATTCTGAAATTTTTTGCTTTTTCCTGCTCCTCTTAGCATGATAAAGAAGATTCAAAGAGAGTGAGATGCCAGCTCCTTTCCTTCAGTCAGTAGCTTCAATCATTTCTGGCATATGAATAACATGATGTTTTTCAATGGCAAAAATCAATGAATTTTGTAAATGCACAAACAGTAATTTCTCTGCATTGCAAGGCGCAATTCTGAAATTTTTTGCTTTTTCCTGCTCCTCTTAGCATGATAAAGAAGATTCAAAGAGAGTGAGATGCCAGCTCCTTTCATTCAGTCAGTAGCTTCAATCATTTCTGAACATTTTTCAATGGCAAAAATCAATGAATATTGTAAATGCACAAACAGTAATTTCTCCGCATTGCAAGGTGCAATTCTGAAATTTTTTGCTTTTTCCTGCTCCTCTTAGCATGATAAAGAAGATTCAAAGAGAGTGAGATGACAGCTCCTTTCATTCAGTCAGTAGCTTCAATCATTTCTGGACGTTTTTCAATGGCAAAAATCAATGAATATTGTAAATGCACAAACAGTAATTTCTCCGCATTGCAAGGTGCAATTCTGAAATTTTTTGCTTTTTCCTGCTCCTCTCAGCATGATAAAGAAGATTCAAAGAGAGTGAGGTGCCAGCTCCTTTCATTCAGTCAGGAGCTTCAAACATTTCTGGTATATGAATAACATGTTTTTCAATGGCAAAAATCAATGAATATTGTAAATGCACAAACAGTAATTTCTCCGCATTGCAAGGTGCAATTCTGAAATTTTTTGCTTTTTCCTGCTCCTCTTAGCATGATAAAGAAGATTCAAAGAGAGTGAGATGCCAGCTCCTTTCATTCAGTCAGTAGCTTCAATCATTTCTGGACGTTTTTCAATGGCAAAAATCAATGAATATTGTAAATGCACAAACAGTAATTTCTCCGCATTGCAAGGTGCAATTCTGAAATTTTTTGCTTTTTCCTGCTCCTCTTAGCATGATAAAGAAGATTCAAAGAGAGTGAGATGCCAGCTCCTTTCATTCAGTCAGTAGCTTCAATCATTTCTGGACGTTTTTCAATGGCAAAAATCAATGAATATTGTAAATGCACAAACAGTAATTTCTCCGCATTGCAAGGTGCAATTCTGAAATTTTTTGCTTTTTCCTGCTCCTCTTAGCATGATAAAGAAGATTCAAAGAGAGTGAGATGCCAGCTCCTTTACTTCAGTCAGTAGCTTCAATCATTTCTGGCATATGAATAACATGATGTTTTTCAATGGCAAAAATCAATGAATTTTGTAAATGCACAAACAGTAATTTCTCCGCATTGCAAGGCGCAATTCTGAAATTTTTTGCTTTTTCCTGCTCCTCTTAGCATGATAAAGAAGATTCAAAGAGAGTGAGATGCCAGCTCCTTTCATTCAGTCAGTAGCTTCAATCATTTCTGGACATTTTTCAATGGCAAAAATCAATGAATATTGTAAATGCACAAACAGTAATTTCTCCGCATTGCAAGGTGCAATTCTGAAATTTTTAGCTTTTTCCTGCTCCTCTTAGCATGATAAAGAAGATTCAAAGAGAGTGAGATGACAGCTCCTTTCATTCAGTCAGTAGCTTCAATCATTTCTGGACGTTTTTCAATGGCAAAAATCAATGAATATTGTAAATGCACAAACAGTAATTTCTCCGCATTGCAAGGTGCAATTCTGAAATTTTTTGCTTTTTCCTGCTCCTCTTAGCATGATAAAGAAGATTCAAAGAGAGTGAGGTGCCAGCTCCTTTCATTCAGTCAGGAGCTTCAAACATTTCTGGTATATGAATAACATGTTTTTCAATGGCAAAAATCAATGAATATTGTAAATGCACAAACAGTAATTTCTCCGCATTGCAAGGTGCAATTCTGAAATTTTTTGCTTTTTCCTGCTCCTCTTAGCATGATAAAGAAGATTCAAAGAGAGTGAGATGCCAGCTCCTTTCATTCAGTCAGTAGCTTCAATCATTTCTGGACGTTTTTCAATGGCAAAAATCAATGAATATTGTAAATGCACAAACAGTAATTTCTCCGCATTGCAAGGTGCAATTCTGAAATTTTTTGATTTTTCCTGCTCCTCTTAGCATGATAAAGAAGATTCAAAGAGAGTGAGATGCCAGCTCCTTTCATTCAGTCAGTAGCTTCAATCATTTCTGGACGTTTTTCAATGGCAAAAATCAATGAATATTGTAAATGCACAAACAGTAATTTCTCTGCATTGCAATGTGCAATTCTGAAATTTTTTGCTTTTTCCTGCTCCTCTTAGCATGATAAAGAAGATTCAAAGAGAGTGAGATGCCAGCTCCTTTCATTCAGTCAGTAGCTTCAAACATTTCTGGTATATGAATAACATGATGTTTTTCAATGGCAAAAATCAATGAATATTGTAAATGCACAAACAGTAATTTCTCCGCATTGCAAGGTGCAATTCTGAAATTTTTTGCTTTTTTCTGCTCCTCTTAGCATGATAAAGAAGATTCAAAGAGAGTGAGATGCCAGCTCCTTTCGTTCAGTCAGTAGCTTCAATCATTTCTGGACGTTTTTCAATGGCAAAAATCATTGAATATTATAAATGCACAAACAGTAATTTCTCCGCATTGCAAGGTGCAATTCTGAAATTTTTTACTTTTTCCTGCTCCTCTTAGCATGATAAAGAAGATTCAAAGAGAGTGAGATGCCAGCTCCTTTCATTCAGTCAGTAGCTTCAATCATTTCTGGACGTTTTTCAATGGCAAAAATCAATGAATATTGTAAATGCACAAACAGTAATTTCTCCGCATTGCAAGGTGCAATTCTGAAATTTTTTGCTTTTTCCTGCTCCTCTTAGCATGATAAAGAAGATTCAAAGAGAGTGAGATGCCAGCTCCTTTCATTCAGTCAGTAGCTTCAATCATTTCTGGACGTTTTTCAATGGCAAAAATCAATGAATATTGTAAATGCACAAACAGTAATTTCTCCGCATTGCAAGGTGCAATTCTGAAATTTTTTGCTTTTTCCTGCTCCTCTTAGCATGATAAAGAAGATTCAAAGAGAGTGAGATGCCAGCTCCTTTCCTTCAGTCAGTAGCTTCAATCATTTCTGGCATATGAATAACATGATGTTTTTCAATGGCAAAAATCAATGAATTTTGTAAATGCACAAACAGTAATTTCTCCGCATTGCAAGGCGCAATTCTGAAATTTTTTGCTTTTTCCTGCTCCTCTTAGCATGATAAAGAAGATTCAAAGAGAGTGAGATGCCAGCTCCTTTCATTCAGTCAGTAGCTTCAATCATTTCTGGACATTTTTCAATGGCAAAAATCAATGAATATTGTAAATGCACAAACAGTAATTTCTCCGCATTGCAAGGTGCAATTCTGAAATTTTTAGCTTTTTCCTGCTCCTCTTAGCATGATAAAGAAGATTCAAAGAGAGTGAGATGACAGCTCCTTTCATTCAGTCAGTAGCTTCAATCATTTCTGGACGTTTTTCAATGGCAAAAATCAATGAATATTGTAAATGCACAAACAGTAATTTCTCCGCATTGCAAGGTGCAATTCTGAAATTTTTTGCTTTTTCCTGCTCCTCTTAGCATGATAAAGAAGATTCAAAGAGAGTGAGGTGCCAGCTCCTTTCATTCAGTCAGGAGCTTCAAACATTTCTGGTATATGAATAACATGTTTTTCAATGGCAAAAATCAATGAATATTGTAAATGCACAAACAGTAATTTCTCCGCATTGCAAGGTGCAATTCTGAAATTTTTTGCTTTTTCCTGCTCCTCTTAGCATGATAAAGAAGATTCAAAGAGAGTGAGATGCCAGCTCCTTTCATTCAGTCAGTAGCTTCAATCATTTCTGGACGTTTTTCAATGGCAAAAATCAATGAATATTGTAAATGCACAAACAGTAATTTCTCCGCATTGCAAGGTGCAATTCTGAAATTTTTTGATTTTTCCTGCTCCTCTTAGCATGATAAAGAAGATTCAAAGAGAGTGAGATGCCAGCTCCTTTCATTCAGTCAGTAGCTTCAATCATTTCTGGACGTTTTTCAATGGCAAAAATCAATGAATATTGTAAATGCACAAACAGTAATTTCTCTGCATTGCAATGTGCAATTCTGAAATTTTTTGCTTTTTCCTGCTCCTCTTAGCATGATAAAGAAGATTCAAAGAGAGTGAGATGCCAGCTCCTTTCATTCAGTCAGTAGCTTCAAACATTTCTGGTATATGAATAACATGATGTTTTTCAATGGCAAAAATCAATGAATATTGTAAATGCACAAACAGTAATTTCTCCGCATTGCAAGGTGCAATTCTGAAATTTTTTGCTTTTTTCTGCTCCTCTTAGCATGATAAAGAAGATTCAAAGAGAGTGAGATGCCAGCTCCTTTCGTTCAGTCAGTAGCTTCAATCATTTCTGGACGTTTTTCAATGGCAAAAATCATTGAATATTATAAATGCACAAACAGTAATTTCTCCGCATTGCAAGGTGCAATTCTGAAATTTTTTACTTTTTCCTGCTCCTCTTAGCATGATAAAGAAGATTCAAAGAGAGTGAGATGCCAGCTCCTTTCATTCAGTCAGTAGCTTCAATCATTTCTGGTATATGAATAACATGATGTTTTTCAATGGCAAAAATCAATGAATATTGTAAATGCACAAACAGTAATTTCTCCGCATTGCAAGGTGCAATTCTGAAATTTTTTGCTTTTTCCTGCTCCTCTTAGCATGATAAAGAAGATTCAAAGAGAGTGAGATGCCAGCTCCTTTCATTCAGTCAGTAGCTTCAATCATTTCTGGACGTTTTTCAATGGCAAAAATCAATGAATATTGTAAATGCACAAACAGTAATTTCTCCGCATTGCAAGGTGCAATTCTGAAATTTTTTGCTTTTTCCTGCTCCTCTTAGCATGATAAAGAAGATTCAAAGAGAGTGAGATGCCAGCTCCTTTCATTCAGTCAGTAGCTTTAATCATTTCTGGACGTTTTTCAATGGCAAAAATCATTGAATATTGTAAATGCACAATCAGTAATTTCTCCGCATTGCAAGGTGCAATTCTGAAATTTTTTACTTTTTCCTGCTCCTCTTAGCATGATAAAGAAGATTCAAAGAGAGTGAGATGCCAGCTCCTTTCATTCAGTCAGTAGCTTCAATCATTTCTGGTATATGAATAACATGATGTTTTTCAATCGCAAAAATCAATGAATATTGTAAATGCACAAACAGTAATTTCTCCGCATTGCAAGGTGCAATTCTGAAATTTTTTGCTTTTTCCTGCTCCTCTTAGCATGATAAAGAAGATTCAAAGAGAGTGAGATGCCAGCTCCTTTCATTCAGTCAGTAGCTTCAATCATTTCTGGACGTTTTTCAATGTCAAAAACCAATGAATATTGTAAATGCACAAACAGTAATTTCTCCGCATTGCAAGGTGCAATTCTGAAATTTTTTGCTTTTTCCTGCTCCTCTTAGCATGATAAAGAAGATTCAAAGAGAGTGAGATGCCAGATCCTTTCCTTCAGTCAGTAGCTTCAATCATTTCTGGTATATGAATAACATGATGTTTTTCAATGGCAAAAATCAATGAATTTTGTAAATGCACAAACAGTAATTTCTCCGCATTGCAAGGCGCAATTCTGAAATTTTTTGCTTTTTCCTGCTCCTCTTAGCATGATAAAGAAGATTCGAAGAGAGTGAGATGCCAGCTCCTTTCATTCAGTCAGTAGCTTCAATCATTTCTGGACATTTTTCAATGGCAAAAATCAATGAATATTGTAAATGCACAAACAGTAATTTCTCCGCATTGCAAGGTGCAATTCTGAAATGTTTTGCTTTTTCCTGCTCCTCTTAGCATGATAAAGAAGATTCAAAGAGAGTGAGATGCCAGCTCCTTTCATTCAGTCAGTAGCTTCAATCATTTCTGGACGTTTTTCAATGGCAAAAATCAATGAATATTGTAAATGCACAAACAGTAATTTCTCCGCATTGCAAGGTGCAATTCTGAAATTTTTTGCTTTTTCCTGCTCCTCTTAGCATGATAAAGAAGATTCAAAGAGAGTGAGATGCCAGCTCCTTTCATTCAGTCAGTAGCTTCAATCATTTCTGGACGTTTTTCAATGGCAAAAATCAATGAATATTGTAAATGCACAAACAGTAATTTCTCCGCATTGCAAGGTGCAATTCTGAAATTTTTTGCTTTTTCCTGCTCCTCTTAGCATGATAAAGAAGATTCAAAGATATTGAGATGCCAGATCCTTTCCTTCAGTTAGTAGCTTCAATCATTTCTGGTATATGAATAACATGATGTTTTTCAATGGCAAAAATCAATGAATTTTGTAAATGCACAAACAGTAATTTCTCCGCATTGCAAGGCGCAATTCTGAAATTTTTTGCTTTTTCCTGCTCCTCTTAGCATGATAAAGAAGATTCAAAGAGAGTGAGATGCCAGCTCCTTTCATTCAGTCAGTAGCTTCAATCATTTCTGGACATTTTTCAATGGCAAAAATCAATGAATATTGTAAATGCACAAACAGTAATTTCTCCGCATTGCAAGGTGCAATTCTGAAATTTTTTGCTTTTTCCTGCTCCTCTTAGCATGATAAAGAAGATTCAAAGAGAGTGAGATGCCAGCTCCTTTCATTCAGTCAGTAGCTTCAATCATTTCTGGACGTTTTTCAATGGCAAAAATCAATGAATATTGTAAATGCACAAACAGTAATTTCTCCGCATTGCAAGGTGCAATTCTGAAATTTTTTGCTTTTTCCTGCTCCTCTTAGCATGATAAAGAAGATTCAAAGAGAGTGAGATGCCAGCTCCTTTCATTCAGTCAGTAGCTTCATTCATTTCTGGACGTTTTTCAATGGCAAAAATCAATGAATATTGTAAATGCACAAACAGTAATTTCTCCGCATTGCAATGTGCAATTCTGAAATTTTTTGCTTTTTCCTGCTCCTCTTAGCATGATAAAGAAGATTCAAAGAGAGTGAGATGCCAGCTCCTTTCATTCAGTCAGTAGCTTCAAACATTTCTGGTACATGAATAACATGATGTTTTTCAATGGCAAAAATCAATGAATATTGTAAATGCACAAACAGTAATTTCTCCGCATTGCAAGGTGCAATTCTGAAATTTTTTGCTTTTTCCTGCTCCTCTTAGCATGATAAAGAAGATTCAAAGAGAGTGAGATGCCAGCTCCTTTCGTTCAGTCAGTAGCTTCAATCATTTCTGGACGTTTTTCAATGGCAAAAATCATTGAATATTATAAATGCACAAACAGTAATTTCTCCGCATTGCAAGGTGCAATTCTGAAATTTTTTACTTTTTCCTGCTCCTCTTAGCATGATAAAGAAGATTCAAAGAGAGTGAGATGCCAGCTCCTTTCATTCAGTCAGTAGCTTCAATCATTTCTGGTATATGAATAACATGATGTTTTTCAATGGCAAAAATCAATGAATATTGTAAATGCACAAACAGTAATTTCTCCGCATTGCAAGGTGCAATTCTGAAATTTTTTGCTTTTTCCTGCTCCTCTTAGCATGATAAAGAAGATTCAAAGAGAGTGAGATGCCAGCTCCTTTCATTCAGTCAGTAGCTTCAATCATTTCTGGACGTTTTTCAATGGCAAAAATCAATGAATATTGTAAATGCACAAACAGTAATTTCTCCGCATTGCAAGGTGCAATTCTGAAATTTTTTGCTTTTTCCTGCTCCTCTTAGCATGATAAACAAGATTCAAAGAGAGTGAGATGCCAGCTCCTTTCATTCAGTCAGTAGCTTCAATCATTTCTGGACGTTTTTCAATGGCAAAAATCATTGAATATTGTAAATGCACAAACAGTAATTTCTCCGCATTGCAAGGTGCAATTCTGAAATTTTTTACTTTTTCCTGCTCCTCTTAGCATGATAAAGAAGATTCAAAGAGAGTGAGATGCCAGCTCCTTTCATTCAGTCAGTAGCTTCAATCATTTCTGGTATATGAATAACATGATGTTTTTCAATCGCAAAAATCAATGAATATTGTAAATGCACAAACAGTAATTTCTCCGCATTGCAAGGTGCAATTCTGAAATTTTTTGCTTTTTCCTGCTCCTCTTAGCATGATAAAGAAGATTCAAAGAGAGTGAGATGCCAGCTCCTTTCATTCAGTCAGTAGCTTCAATCATTTCTGGACGTTTTTCAATGGCAAAAATCAATGAATATTGTAAATGCACAAACAGTAATTTCTCCGCATTGCAAGGTGCAATTCTGAAATTTTTTGCTTTTTCCTGCTCCTCTTAGCATGATAAAGAAGATTCAAAGAGAGTGAGATGCCAGATCCTTTCCTTCAGTCAGTAGCTTCAATCATTTCTGGTATATGAATAACATGATGTTTTTCAATGGCAAAAATCAATGAATTTTGTAAATGCACAAACAGTAATTTCTCCGCATTGCAAGGCGCAATTCTGAAATTTTTTGCTTTTTCCTGCTCCTCTTAGCATGATAAAGAAGATTCAAAGAGAGTGAGATGCCAGCTCCTTTCATTCAGTCAGTAGCTTCAATCATTTCTGGACATTTTTCAATGGCAAAAATCAATGAATATTGTAAATGCACAAACAGTAATTTCTCCGCATTGCAAGGTGCAATTCTGAAATTTTTTGCTTTTTCCTGCTCCTCTTAGCATGATAAAGAAGATTCAAAGAGAGTGAGATGCCAGCTCCTTTCATTCAGTCAGTAGCTTCAATCATTTCTGGACGTTTTTCAATGGCAAAAATCAATGAATATTGTAAATGCACAAACAGTAATTTCTCCGCATTGCAAGGTGCAATTCTGAAATTTTTTGCTTTTTCCTGCTCCTCTTAGCATGATAAAGAAGATTCAAAGAGAGTGAGATGCCAGCTCCTTTCATTCAGTCAGTACCTTCAATCATTTCTGGACGTTTTTCAATGGCAAAAATCAATGAATATTGTAAATGCACAAACAGTAATTTCTCCGCATTGCAAGGTGCAATTCTGAAATTTTTTGCTTTTTCCTGCTCCTCTTAGCATGATAAAGAAGATTCAAAGAGAGTGAGATGCCAGCTCCTTTCATTCAGTCAGTAGCTTCAATCATTTCTGGACGTTTTTCAATGGCAAAAATCAATGAATATTGTAAATGCACAAACTGTAATTTCTCCGCATTGCAAGGTGCAATTCTGAAATTTTTTGCTTTTTCCTGCTCCTCTTAGCATGATAAAGAAGATTCAAAGAGAGTGAGATGCCAGCTCCTTTCATTCAGTCAGTAGCTTCAATCATTTCTGGTATATGAATAACATGATGTTTTTCAATAGCAAAAATCAATGAATATTGTAAATGCACAAACAGTAATTTCTCCGCATTGCAAGGTGCAATTCTGAAATTTTTTGCTTTTTCCTGCTCCTCTTAGCATGATAAAGAAGATTCAAAGAGAGTGAGATGCCAGCTCCTTTCATTCAGTCAGTAGCTTCAATCATTTCTGGACGTTTTTCAATGGCAAAAATCAATGAATATTGTAAATGCACAAACAATAATTTCTCCGCATTGCAAGGTGCAATTCTGAAATTTTTTACTTTTTCCTGCTCCTCTTAGCATGATAAAGAAGATTCAAAGAGAGTGAGATGCCAGCTCCTTTCATTCAGTCAGTAGCTTCAATCATTTCTGGTATATGAATAACATGATGTTTTTCAATCGCAAAAATCAATGAATATTGTAAATGCACAAACAGTAATTTCTCCGCATTGCAAGGTGCAATTCTGAAATTTTTTGCTTTTTCCTGCTCCTCTTAGCATGATAAAGAAGATTCAAAGAGAGTGAGATGCCAGCTCCTTTCATTCAGTCAGTAGCTTCAATCATTTCTGGACGTTTTTCAATGGCAAAAATCAATGAATATTGTAAATGCACAAACAGTAATTTCTCCGCATTGCAAGGTGCAATTCTGAAATTCTTTGCTTTTTCCTGCTCCTCTAAGCATGATAAAGAAGATTCAAAGAGAGTGAGATGCCAGATACTTTCCTTCAGTCAGTAGCTTCAATCATTTCTGGTATATGAATAACATGATGTTTTTCAATGGCAAAAATCAATGAATTTTGTAAATGCACAAACAGTAATTTCTCCGCATTGCAAGGCGCAATTCTGAAATTTTTTACTTTTTCCTGCTCCTCTTAGCATGATAAAGAAGATTCAAAGAGAGTGAGATGCCAGCTCCTTTCATTCAGTCAGTAGCTTCAATCATTTCTGGTATATGAATAACATGATGTTTTTCAATGGCAAAAATCAATGAATATTGTAAATGCACAAACAGTAATTTCTCCGCATTGCAAGGTGCAATTCTGAAATTTTTTGCTTTTTCCTGCTCCTCTTAGCATGATAAAGAAGATTCAAAGAGAGTGAGATGCCAGCTCCTTTCATTCAGTCAGTAGCTTCAATCATTTCTGGACGTTTTTCAATGGCAAAAATCAATGAATATTGTAAATGCACAAACAGTAATTTCTCCGCATTGCAAGGTGCAATTCTGAAATTTTTTGCTTTTTCCTGCTCCTCTTAGCATGATAAAGAAGATTCAAAGAGAGTGAGATGCCAGCTCCTTTCATTCAGTCAGTAGCTTCAATCATTTCTGGACGTTTTTCAATGGCAAAAATCAATGAATATTGTAAATGCACAAACAGTAATTTCTCCGCATTGCAAGGTGCAATTCTGAAATTTTTTGCTTTTTCCTGCTCCTCTTAGCATGATAAAGAAGATTCAAAGAGAGTGAGATGCCAGCTCCTTTCATTCAGTCAGTAGCTTCAATCATTTCTGGACGTTTTTCAATGGCAAAAATCAATGAATATTGTAAATGCACAAACAGTAATTTCTCCGCATTGCAAGGTGCAATTCTGAAATTTTTTGCTTTTTCCTGCTCCTCTTAGCATGATAAAGAAGATTCAAAGAGAGTGAGATGCCAGCTCCTTTCATTCAGTCAGTAGCTTCATTCATTTCTGGACGTTTTTCAATGGCAAAAATCAATGAATATTGTAAATGCACAAACAGTAATTTCTCCGCATTGCAATGTGCAATTCTGAAATTTTTTGCTTTTTCCTGCTCCTCTTAGCATGATAAAGAAGATTCAAAGAGAGTGAGATGCCAGCTCCTTTCATTCAGTCAGTAGCTTCAAACATTTCTGGTACATGAATAACATGATGTTTTTCAATGGCAAAAATCAATGAATATTGTAAATGCACAAACAGTAATTTCTCCGCATTGCAAGGTGCAATTCTGAAATTTTTTGCTTTTTCCTGCTCCTCTTAGCATGATAAAGAAGATTCAAAGAGAGTGAGATGCCAGCTCCTTTCGTTCAGTCAGTAGCTTCAATCATTTCTGGACGTTTTTCAATGGCAAAAATCATTGAATATTATAAATGCACAAACAGTAATTTCTCCGCATTGCAAGGTGCAATTCTGAAATTTTTTACTTTTTCCTGCTCCTCTTAGCATGATAAAGAAGATTCAAAGAGAGTGAGATGCCAGCTCCTTTCATTCAGTCAGTAGCTTCAATCATTTCTGGTATATGAATAACATGATGTTTTTCAATGGCAAAAATCAATGAATATTGTAAATGCACAAACAGTAATTTCTCCGCATTGCAAGGTGCAATTCTGAAATTTTTTGCTTTTTCCTGCTCCTCTTAGCATGATAAAGAAGATTCAAAGAGAGTGAGATGCCAGCTCCTTTCATTCAGTCAGTAGCTTCAATCATTTCTGGACGTTTTTCAATGGCAAAAATCAATGAATATTGTAAATGCACAAACAGTAATTTCTCCGCATTGCAAGGTGCAATTCTGAAATTTTTTGCTTTTTCCTGCTCCTCTTAGCATGATAAACAAGATTCAAAGAGAGTGAGATGCCAGCTCCTTTCATTCAGTCAGTAGCTTCAATCATTTCTGGACGTTTTTCAATCGCAAAAATCATTGAATATTGTAAATGCACAAACAGTAATTTCTCCGCATTGCAAGGTGCAATTCTGAAATTTTTTACTTTTTCCTGCTCCTCTTAGCATGATAAAGAAGATTCAAAGAGAGTGAGATGCCAGCTCCTTTCATTCAGTCAGTAGCTTCAATCATTTCTGGTATATGAATAACATGATGTTTTTCAATCGCAAAAATCAATGAATATTGTAAATGCACAAACAGTAATTTCTCCGCATTGCAAGGTGCAATTCTGAAATTTTTTGCTTTTTCCTGCTCCTCTTAGCATGATAAAGAAGATTCAAAGAGAGTGAGATGCCAGCTCCTTTCATTCAGTCAGTAGCTTCAATCATTTCTGGACGTTTTTCAATGGCAAAAATCAATGAATATTGTAAATGCACAAACAGTAATTTCTCCGCATTGCAAGGTGCAATTCTGAAATTTTTTGCTTTTTCCTGCTCCTCTAAGCATGATAAAGAAGATTCAAAGAGAGTGAGATGCCAGATCCTTTCCTTCAGTCAGTAGCTTCAATCATTTCTGGTATATGAATAACATGATGTTTTTCAATGGCAAAAATCAATGAATTTTGTAAATGCACAAACAGTAATTTCTCCGCATTGCAAGGCGCAATTCTGAAATTTTTTGCTTTTTCCTGCTCCTCTTAGCATGATAAAGAAGATTCAAAGAGAGTGAGATGCCAGCTCCTTTCATTCAGTCAGTAGCTTCAATCATTTCTGGACATTTTTCAATGGCAAAAATCAATGAATATTGTAAATGCACAAACAGTAATTTCTCCGCATTGCAAGGTGCAATTCTGAAATTTTTTGCTTTTTCCTGCTCCTCTTAGCATGATAAAGAAGATTCAAAGAGAGTGAGATGCCAGCTCCTTTCATTCAGTCAGTAGCTTCAATCATTTCTGGACGTTTTTCAATGGCAAAAATCAATGAATATTGTAAATGCACAAACAGTAATTTCTCCGCATTGCAAGGTGCAATTCTGAAATTTTTTGCTTTTTCCTGCTCCTCTTAGCATGATAAAGAAGATTCAAAGAGAGTGAGATGCCAGCTCCTTTCATTCAGTCAGTACCTTCAATCATTTCTGGACGTTTTTCAATGGCAAAAATCAATGAATATTGTAAATGCACAAACAGTAATTTCTCCGCATTGCAAGGTGCAATTCTGAAATTTTTTGCTTTTTCCTGCTCCTCTTAGCATGATAAAGAAGATTCAAAGAGAGTGAGATGCCAGCTCCTTTCATTCAGTCAGTAGCTTCAATCATTTCTGGACGTTTTTCAATGGCAAAAATCAATGAATATTGTAAATGCACAAACTGTAATTTCTCCGCATTGCAAGGTGCAATTCTGAAATTTTTTGCTTTTTCCTGCTCCTCTTAGCATGATAAAGAAGATTCAAAGAGAGTGAGATGCCAGCTCCTTTCATTCAGTCAGTAGCTTCAATCATTTCTGGTATATGAATAACATGATGTTTTTCAATAGCAAAAATCAATGAATATTGTAAATGCACAAACAGTAATTTCTCCGCATTGCAAGGTGCAATTCTGAAATTTTTTGCTTTTTCCTGCTCCTCTTAGCATGATAAAGAAGATTCAAAGAGAGTGAGATGCCAGCTCCTTTCATTCAGTCAGTAGCTTCAATCATTTCTGGACGTTTTTCAATGGCAAAAATCAATGAATATTGTAAATGCACAAACAATAATTTCTCCGCATTGCAAGGTGCAATTCTGAAATTTTTTACTTTTTCCTGCTCCTCTTAGCATGATAAAGAAGATTCAAAGAGAGTGAGATGCCAGCTCCTTTCATTCAGTCAGTAGCTTCAATCATTTCTGGTATATGAATAACATGATGTTTTTCAATCGCAAAAATCAATGAATATTGTAAATGCACAAACAGTAATTTCTCCGCATTGCAAGGTGCAATTCTGAAATTTTTTGCTTTTTCCTGCTCCTCTTAGCATGATAAAGAAGATTCAAAGAGAGTGAGATGCCAGCTCCTTTCATTCAGTCAGTAGCTTCAATCATTTCTGGATGTTTTTCAATGGCAAAAATCAATGAATATTGTAAATGCACAAACAGTAATTTCTCCGCATTGCAAGGTGCAATTCTGAAATTCTTTGCTTTTTCCTGCTCCTCTAAGCATGATAAAGAAGATTCAAAGAGAGTGAGATGCCAGATACTTTCCTTCAGTCAGTAGCTTCAATCATTTCTGGTATATGAATAACATGATGTTTTTCAATGGCAAAAATCAATGAATTTTGTAAATGCACAAACAGTAATTTCTCCGCATTGCAAGGCGCAATTCTGAAATTTTTTACTTTTTCCTGCTCCTCTTAGCATGATAAAGAAGATTCAAAGAGAGTGAGATGCCAGCTCCTTTCATTCAGTCAGTAGCTTCAATCATTTCTGGTATATGAATAACATGATGTTTTTCAATGGCAAAAATCAATGAATATTGTAAATGCACAAACAGTAATTTCTCCGCATTGCAAGGTGCAATTCTGAAATTTTTTGCTTTTTCCTGCTCCTCTTAGCATGATAAAGAAGATTCAAAGAGAGTGAGATGCCAGCTCCTTTCATTCAGTCAGTAGCTTCAATCATTTCTGGACGTTTTTCAATGGCAAAAATCAATGAATATTGTAAATGCACAAACAGTAATTTCTCCGCATTGCAAGGTGCAATTCTGAAATTTTTTGCTTTTTCCTGCTCCTCTTAGCATGATAAAGAAGATTCAAAGAGAGTGAGATGCCAGCTCCTTTCATTCAGTCAGTAGCTTCAATCATTTCTGGACGTTTTTCAATGGCAAAAATCAATGAATATTGTAAATGCACAAACAGTAATTTCTCCGCATTGCAAGGTGCAATTCTGAATTTTTTTGCTTTTTCCTGCTCCTCTTAGCATGATAAAGAAGATTCAAAGAGAGTGAGATGCCAGCTCCTTTCATTCAGTCAGTACCTTCAATCATTTCTGGACGTTTTTCAATGGCAAAAATCAATGAATATTGTAAATGCACAAACAGTAATTTCTCCGCATTGCAAGGTGCAATTCTGAAATTTTTTGCTTTTTCCTGCTCCTCTTAGCATGATAAAGAAGATTCAAAGAGAGTGAGATGCCAGCTCCTTTCATTCAGTCAGTAGCTTCAATCATTTCTGGACGTTTTTCAATGGCAAAAATCAATGAATATTGTAAATGCACAAACTGTAATTTCTCCGCATTGCAAGGTGCAATTCTGAAATTTTTTGCTTTTTCCTGCTCCTCTTAGCATGATAAAGAAGATTCAAAGAGAGTGAGATGCCAGCTCCTTTCATTCAGTCAGTAGCTTCAATCATTTCTGGTATATGAATAACATGATGTTTTTCAATAGCAAAAATCAATGAATATTGTAAATGCACAAACAGTAATTTCTCCGCATTGCAAGGTGCAATTCTGAAATTTTTTGCTTTTTCCTGCTCCTCTTAGCATGATAAAGAAGATTCAAAGAGAGTGAGATGCCAGCTCCTTTCATTCAGTCAGTAGCTTCAATCATTTCTGGACGTTTTTCAATGGCAAAAATCAATGAATATTGTAAATGCACAAACAGTAATTTCTCCGCATTGCAAGGTGCAATTCTGAAATTTTTTACTTTTTCCTGCTCCTCTTAGCATGATAAAGAAGATTCAAAGAGAGTGAGATGCCAGCTCCTTTCATTCAGTCAGTAGCTTCAATCATTTCTGGTAT
This sequence comes from Phyllobates terribilis, assembly GCF_046119375.1. Classification (NCBI taxonomy): domain Eukaryota; kingdom Metazoa; phylum Chordata; class Amphibia; order Anura; family Dendrobatidae; genus Phyllobates; species Phyllobates terribilis. The sequence goes on from NW_027364594.1 coordinate 123,354, forward strand.
ATGAATAACATGATGTTTTTCAATCGCAAAAATCAATGAATATTGTAAATGCACAAACAGTAATTTCTCCGCATTGCAAGGTGCAATTCTGAAATTTTTTGCTTTTTCCTGCTCCTCTTAGCATGATAAAGAAGATTCAAAGAGAGTGAGATGCCAGCTCTTTTCATTCAGTCAGTAGCTTCAATCATTTCTGGACGTTTTTCAATGGCAAAAATCAATGAATATTGTAAATGCACAAACAGTAATTTCTCCGCAATGCAAGGTGCAATTCTGAAATTTTTTGCTTTTTCCTGCTCCTCTTAGCATGATTAAGAAGATTCAAAGAGAGTGAGATGCCAGCTCCTTTCATTCAGTCAGTAGCTTTAATCATTTCTGGACGTTTTTCAATGGCAAAAATCATTGAATATTGTAAATGCACAATCAGTAATTTCTCCGCATTGCAAGGTGCAATTCTGAAATTTTTTACTTTTTCCTGCTCCTCTTAGCATGATAAAGAAGATTCAAAGAGTGTGAGATGCCAGCTCCTTTCATTCAGTCAGTAGCTTCAATCATTTCTGGTATATGAATAACATGATGTTTTTCAATCGCAAAAATCAATGAATATTGTAAATGCACAAACAGTAATTTCTCCGCATTGCAAGGTGCAATTCTGAAATTTTTTGCTTTTTCCTGCTCCTCTTAGCATGATAAAGAAGATTCAAAGAGAGTGAGATGCCAGCTCCTTTCATTCAGTCAGTAGCTTCAATCATTTCTGGACGTTTTTCAATGGCAAAAACCAATGAATATTGTAAATGCACAAACAGTAATTTCTCCGCATTGCAAGGTGCAATTCTGAAACTTTTTGCTTTTTCCTGCTCCTCTTAGCATGATAAAGAAGATTCAAAGAGAGTGAGATGCCAGATCCTTTCCTTCAGTCAGTAGCTTCAATCATTTCTGGTATATGAATAACATGATGTTTTTCAATGGCAAAAATCAATGAATTTTGTAAATGCACAAACAGTAATTTCTCCGCATTGCAAGGCGCAATTCTGAAATTTTTTGCTTTTTCCTGCTCCTCTTAGCATGATAAAGAAGATTCAAAGAGAGTGAGATGCCAGCTCCTTTCATTCAGTCAGTAGCTTCAATCATTTCTGGACATTTTTCAATGGCAAAAATCAATGAATATTGTAAATGCACAAACAGTCATTTCTCCGCATTGCAAGGTGCAATTCTGAAATTTTTTGCTTTTTCCTGCTCCTCTTAGCATGATAAAGAAGATTCAAAGAGAGTGAGATGCCAGCTCCTTTCATTCAGTCAGTAGCTTCAATCATTTCTGGACGTTTTTCAATGGCAAAAATCAATGAATATTGTAAATGCACAAACAGTAATTTCTCCGCATTGCAAGGTGCAATTCTGAAATTTTTTGCTTTTTCCTGCTCCTCTTAGCATGATAAAGAAGATTCAAAGAGAGTGAGATGCCAGCTCCTTTCATTCAGTCAGTAGCTTCAATCATTTCTGGACGTTTTTCAATGGCAAAAATCAATGAATATTGTAAATGCACAAACAGTAATTTCTCCGCATTGCAAGGTGCAATTCTGAAATTTTTTGCTTTTTCCTGCTCCTCTTAGCATGATAAAGAAGATTCAAAGAGAGTGAGATGCCAGATCCTTTCCTTCAGTCAGTAGCTTCAATCATTTCTGGTATATGAATAACATGATGTTTTTCAATGGCAAAAATCAATGAATTTTGTAAATGCACAAACAGTAATTTCTCCGCATTGCAAGGCGCAATTCTGAAATTTTTTGCTTTTTCCTGCTCCTCTTAGCATGATAAAGAAGATTCAAAGAGAGTGAGATGCCAGCTCCTTTCATTCAGTCAGTAGCTTCAATCATTTCTGGACATTTTTCAATGGCAAAAATCAATGAATATTGTAAATGCACAAACAGTAATTTCTCCGCATTGCAAGGTGCAATTCTGAAATTTTTTGCTTTTTCCTGCTCCTCTTAGCATGATAAAGAAGATTCAAAGAGAGTGAGATGCCAGCTCCTTTCATTCAGTCAGTAGCTTCAATCATTTCTGGACGTTTTTCAATGGCAAAAATCAATGAATATTGTAAATGCACAAACAGTAATTTCTCCGCATTGCAAGGTGCAATTCTGAAATTTTTTGCTTTTTCCTGCTCCTCTTAGCATGATAAAGAAGATTCAAAGAGAGTGAGATGCCAGCTCCTTTCATTCAGTCAGTAGCTTCAATCATTTCTGGACGTTTTTCAATGGCAAAAATCAATGAATATTGTAAATGCACAAACAGTAATTTCTCCGCATTGCAATGTGCAATTCTGAAATTTTTTGCTTTTTCCTGCTCCTCTTAGCATGATAAAGAAGATTCAAAGAGAGTGAGATGCCAGCTCCTTTCATTCAGTCAGTAGCTTCAAACATTTCTGGTACATGAATAACATGATGTTTTTCAATGGCAAAAATCAATGAATATTGTAAATGCACAAACAGTAATTTCTCCGCATTGCAAGGTGCAATTCTGAAATTTTTTGCTTTTTCCTGCTCCTCTTAGCATGATAAAGAAGATTCAAAGAGAGTGAGATGCCAGCTCCTTTCATTCAGTCAGTAGCTTCAATCATTTCTGGACGTTTTTCAATGGCAAAAATCAATGAATATTGTAAATGCACAAACAGTAATTTCTCCGCATTGCAAGGTGCAATTCTGAAATTTTTTGCTTTTTCCTGCTCCTCTAAGCATGATAAAGAAGATTCAAAGAGAGTGAGATGCCAGATCCTTTCCTTCAGTCAGTAGCTTCAATCATTTCTGGTATATGAATAACATGATGTTTTTCAATGGCAAAAATCAATGAATTTTGTAAATGCACAAACAGTAATTTCTCCGCATTGCAAGGCGCAATTCTGAAATTTTTTGCTTTTTCCTGCTCCTCTTAGCATGATAAAGAAGATTCAAAGAGAGTGAGATGCCAGCTCCTTTCATTCAGTCAGTAGCTTCAATCATTTCTGGACATTTTTCAATGGCAAAAATCAATGAATATTGTAAATGCACAAACAGTAATTTCTCCGCATTGCAAGGTGCAATTCTGAAATTTTTTGCTTTTTCCTGCTCCTCTTAGCATGATAAAGAAGATTCAAAGAGAGTGAGATGCCAGCTCCTTTCATTCAGTCAGTAGCTTCAATCATTTCTGGACGTTTTTCAATGGCAAAAATCAATGAATATTGTAAATGCACAAACAGTAATTTCTCCGCATTGCAAGGTGCAATTCTGAAATTTTTTGCTTTTTCCTGCTCCTCTTAGCATGATAAAGAAGATTCAAAGAGAGTGAGATGCCAGCTCCTTTCATTCAGTCAGTACCTTCAATCATTTCTGGACGTTTTTCAATGGCAAAAATCAATGAATATTGTAAATGCACAAACAGTAATTTCTCCGCATTGCAAGGTGCAATTCTGAAATTTTTTGCTTTTTCCTGCTCCTCTTAGCATGATAAAGAAGATTCAAAGAGAGTGAGATGCCAGCTCCTTTCATTCAGTCAGTAGCTTCAATCATTTCTGGACGTTTTTCAATGGCAAAAATCAATGAATATTGTAAATGCACAAACTGTAATTTCTCCGCATTGCAAGGTGCAATTCTGAAATTTTTTGCTTTTTCCTGCTCCTCTTAGCATGATAAAGAAGATTCAAAGAGAGTGAGATGCCAGCTCCTTTCATTCAGTCAGTAGCTTCAATCATTTCTGGTATATGAATAACATGATGTTTTTCAATAGCAAAAATCAATGAATATTGTAAATGCACAAACAGTAATTTCTCCGCATTGCAAGGTGCAATTCTGAAATTTTTTGCTTTTTCCTGCTCCTCTTAGCATGATAAAGAAGATTCAAAGAGAGTGAGATGCCAGCTCCTTTCATTCAGTCAGTAGCTTCAATCATTTCTGGACGTTTTTCAATGGCAAAAATCAATGAATATTGTAAATGCACAAACAATAATTTCTCCGCATTGCAAGGTGCAATTCTGAAATTTTTTACTTTTTCCTGCTCCTCTTAGCATGATAAAGAAGATTCAAAGAGAGTGAGATGCCAGCTCCTTTCATTCAGTCAGTAGCTTCAATCATTTCTGGTATATGAATAACATGATGTTTTTCAATCGCAAAAATCAATGAATATTGTAAATGCACAAACAGTAATTTCTCCGCATTGCAAGGTGCAATTCTGAAATTTTTTGCTTTTTCCTGCTCCTCTTAGCATGATAAAGAAGATTCAAAGAGAGTGAGATGCCAGCTCCTTTCATTCAGTCAGTAGCTTCAATCATTTCTGGATGTTTTTCAATGGCAAAAATCAATGAATATTGTAAATGCACAAACAGTAATTTCTCCGCATTGCAAGGTGCAATTCTGAAATTCTTTGCTTTTTCCTGCTCCTCTAAGCATGATAAAGAAGATTCAAAGAGAGTGAGATGCCAGATACTTTCCTTCAGTCAGTAGCTTCAATCATTTCTGGTATATGAATAACATGATGTTTTTCAATGGCAAAAATCAATGAATTTTGTAAATGCACAAACAGTAATTTCTCCGCATTGCAAGGCGCAATTCTGAAATTTTTTACTTTTTCCTGCTCCTCTTAGCATGATAAAGAAGATTCAAAGAGAGTGAGATGCCAGCTCCTTTCATTCAGTCAGTAGCTTCAATCATTTCTGGTATATGAATAACATGATGTTTTTCAATGGCAAAAATCAATGAATATTGTAAATGCACAAACAGTAATTTCTCCGCATTGCAAGGTGCAATTCTGAAATTTTTTGCTTTTTCCTGCTCCTCTTAGCATGATAAAGAAGATTCAAAGAGAGTGAGATGCCAGCTCCTTTCATTCAGTCAGTAGCTTCAATCATTTCTGGACGTTTTTCAATGGCAAAAATCAATGAATATTGTAAATGCACAAACAGTAATTTCTCCGCATTGCAAGGTGCAATTCTGAAATTTTTTGCTTTTTCCTGCTCCTCTTAGCATGATAAAGAAGATTCAAAGAGAGTGAGATGCCAGCTCCTTTCATTCAGTCAGTAGCTTCAATCATTTCTGGACGTTTTTCAATGGCAAAAATCAATGAATATTGTAAATGCACAAACAGTAATTTCTCCGCATTGCAAGGTGCAATTCTGAAATTTTTTGCTTTTTCCTGCTCCTCTTAGCATGATAAAGAAGATTCAAAGAGAGTGAGATGCCAGCTCCTTTCATTCAGTCAGTACCTTCAATCATTTCTGGACGTTTTTCAATGGCAAAAATCAATGAATATTGTAAATGCACAAACAGTAATTTCTCCGCATTGCAAGGTGCAATTCTGAAATTTTTTGCTTTTTCCTGCTCCTCTTAGCATGATAAAGAAGATTCAAAGAGAGTGAGATGCCAGCTCCTTTCATTCAGTCAGTAGCTTCAATCATTTCTGGACGTTTTTCAATGGCAAAAATCAATGAATATTGTAAATGCACAAACTGTAATTTCTCCGCATTGCAAGGTGCAATTCTGAAATTTTTTGCTTTTTCCTGCTCCTCTTAGCATGATAAAGAAGATTCAAAGAGAGTGAGATGCCAGCTCCTTTCATTCAGTCAGTAGCTTCAATCATTTCTGGTATATGAATAACATGATGTTTTTCAATAGCAAAAATCAATGAATATTGTAAATGCACAAACAGTAATTTCTCCGCATTGCAAGGTGCAATTCTGAAATTTTTTGCTTTTTCCTGCTCCTCTTAGCATGATAAAGAAGATTCAAAGAGAGTGAGATGCCAGCTCCTTTCATTCAGTCAGTAGCTTCAATCATTTCTGGACGTTTTTCAATGGCAAAAATCAATGAATATTGTAAATGCACAAACAGTAATTTCTCCGCATTGCAAGGTGCAATTCTGAAATTTTTTACTTTTTCCTGCTCCTCTTAGCATGATAAAGAAGATTCAAAGAGAGTGAGATGCCAGCTCCTTTCATTCAGTCAGTAGCTTCAATCATTTCTGGTATATGAATAACATGATGTTTTTCAATCGCAAAAATCAATGAATATTGTAAATGCACAAACAGTAATTTCTCCGCATTGCAAGGTGCAATTCTGAAATTTTTTGCTTTTTCCTGCTCCTCTTAGCATGATAAAGAAGATTCAAAGAGAGTGAGATGCCAGCTCTTTTCATTCAGTCAGTAGCTTCAATCATTTCTGGACGTTTTTCAATGGCAAAAATCAATGAATATTGTAAATGCACAAACAGTAATTTCTCCGCAATGCAAGGTGCAATTCTGAAATTTTTTGCTTTTTCCTGCTCCTCTTAGCATGATAAAGAAGATTCAAAGAGAGTGAGATGCCAGCTCCTTTCATTCAGTCAGTAGCTTTAATCATTTCTGGACGTTTTTCAATGGCAAAAATCATTGAATATTGTAAATGCACAATCAGTAATTTCTCCGCATTGCAAGGTGCAATTCTGAAATTTTTTACTTTTTCCTGCTCCTCTTAGCATGATAAAGAAGATTCAAAGAGTGTGAGATGCCAGCTCCTTTCATTCAGTCAGTAGCTTCAATCATTTCTGGTATATGAATAACATGATGTTTTTCAATCGCAAAAATCAATGAATATTGTAAATGCACAAACAGTAATTTCTCCGCATTGCAAGGTGCAATTCTGAAATTTTTTGCTTTTTCCTGCTCCTCTTAGCATGATAAAGAAGATTCAAAGAGAGTGAGATGCCAGCTCCTTTCATTCAGTCAGTAGCTTCAATCATTTCTGGACGTTTTTCAATGGCAAAAACCAATGAATATTGTAAATGCACAAACAGTAATTTCTCCGCATTGCAAGGTGCAATTCTGAAACTTTTTGCTTTTTCCTGCTCCTCTTAGCATGATAAAGAAGATTCAAAGAGAGTGAGATGCCAGATCCTTTCCTTCAGTCAGTAGCTTCAATCATTTCTGGTATATGAATAACATGATGTTTTTCAATGGCAAAAATCAATGAATTTTGTAAATGCACAAACAGTAATTTCTCCGCATTGCAAGGCGCAATTCTGAAATTTTTTGCTTTTTCCTGCTCCTCTTAGCATGATAAAGAAGATTCAAAGAGAGTGAGATGCCAGCTCCTTTCATTCAGTCAGTAGCTTCAATCATTTCTGGACATTTTTCAATGGCAAAAATCAATGAATATTGTAAATGCACAAACAGTCATTTCTCCGCATTGCAAGGTGCAATTCTGAAATTTTTTGCTTTTTCCTGCTCCTCTTAGCATGATAAAGAAGATTCAAAGAGAGTGAGATGCCAGCTCCTTTCATTCAGTCAGTAGCTTCAATCATTTCTGGACGTTTTTCAATGGCAAAAATCAATGAATATTGTAAATGCACAAACAGTAATTTCTCCGCATTGCAAGGTGCAATTCTGAAATTTTTTGCTTTTTCCTGCTCCTCTTAGCATGATAAAGAAGATTCAAAGAGAGTGAGATGCCAGCTCCTTTCATTCAGTCAGTAGCTTCAATCATTTCTGGACGTTTTTCAATGGCAAAAATCAATGAATATTGTAAATGCACAAACAGTAATTTCTCCGCATTGCAAGGTGCAATTCTGAAATTTTTTGCTTTTTCCTGCTCCTCTTAGCATGATAAAGAAGATTCAAAGAGAGTGAGATGCCAGATCCTTTCCTTCAGTCAGTAGCTTCAATCATTTCTGGTATATGAATAACATGATGTTTTTCAATGGCAAAAATCAATGAATTTTGTAAATGCACAAACAGTAATTTCTCCGCATTGCAAGGCGCAATTCTGAAATTTTTTGCTTTTTCCTGCTCCTCTTAGCATGATAAAGAAGATTCAAAGAGAGTGAGATGCCAGCTCCTTTCATTCAGTCAGTAGCTTCAATCATTTCTGGACATTTTTCAATGGCAAAAATCAATGAATATTGTAAATGCACAAACAGTAATTTCTCCGCATTGCAAGGTGCAATTCTGAAATTTTTTGCTTTTTCCTGCTCCTCTTAGCATGATAAAGAAGATTCAAAGAGAGTGAGATGCCAGCTCCTTTCATTCAGTCAGTAGCTTCAATCATTTCTGGACGTTTTTCAATGGCAAAAATCAATGAATATTGTAAATGCACAAACAGTAATTTCTCCGCATTGCAAGGTGCAATTCTGAAATTTTTTGCTTTTTCCTGCTCCTCTTAGCATGATAAAGAAGATTCAAAGAGAGTGAGATGCCAGCTCCTTTCATTCAGTCAGTAGCTTCAATCATTTCTGGACGTTTTTCAATGGCAAAAATCAATGAATATTGTAAATGCACAAACAGTAATTTCTCCGCATTGCAATGTGCAATTCTGAAATTTTTTGCTTTTTCCTGCTCCTCTTAGCATGATAAAGAAGATTCAAAGAGAGTGAGATGCCAGCTCCTTTCATTCAGTCAGTAGCTTCAAACATTTCTGGTACATGAATAACATGATGTTTTTCAATGGCAAAAATCAATGAATATTGTAAATGCACAAACAGTAATTTCTCCGCATTGCAAGGTGCAATTCTGAAATTTTTTGCTTTTTCCTGCTCCTCTTAGCATGATAAAGAAGATTCAAAGAGAGTGAGATGCCAGCTCCTTTCGTTCAGTCAGTAGCTTCAATCATTTCTGGACGTTTTTCAATGGCAAAAATCATTGAATATTATAAATGCACAAACAGTAATTTCTCCGCATTGCAAGGTGCAATTCTGAAATTTTTTACTTTTTCCTGCTCCTCTTAGCATGATAAAGAAGATTCAAAGAGAGTGAGATGCCAGCTCCTTTCATTCAGTCAGTAGCTTCAATCATTTCTGGTATATGAATAACATGATGTTTTTCAATGGCAAAAATCAATGAATATTGTAAATGCACAAACAGTAATTTCTCCGCATTGCAAGGTGCAATTCTGAAATTTTTTGCTTTTTCCTGCTCCTCTTAGCATGATAAAGAAGATTCAAAGAGAGTGAGATGCCAGCTCCTTTCATTCAGTCAGTAGCTTCAATCATTTCTGGACGTTTTTCAATGGCAAAAATCAATGAATATTGTAAATGCACAAACAGTAATTTCTCCGCATTGCAAGGTGCAATTCTGAAATTTTTTGCTTTTTCCTGCTCCTCTTAGCATGATAAACAAGATTCAAAGAGAGTGAGATGCCAGCTCCTTTCATTCAGTCAGTAGCTTCAATCATTTCTGGACGTTTTTCAATGGCAAAAATCATTGAATATTGTAAATGCACAAACAGTAATTTCTCCGCATTGCAAGGTGCAATTCTGAAATTTTTTACTTTTTCCTGCTCCTCTTAGCATGATAAAGAAGATTCAAAGAGAGTGAGATGCCAGCTCCTTTCATTCAGTCAGTAGCTTCAATCATTTCTGGTATATGAATAACATGATGTTTTTCAATCGCAAAAATCAATGAATATTGTAAATGCACAAACAGTAATTTCTCCGCATTGCAAGGTGCAATTCTGAAATTTTTTGCTTTTTCCTGCTCCTCTTAGCATGATAAAGAAGATTCAAAGAGAGTGAGATGCCAGCTCCTTTCATTCAGTCAGTAGCTTCAATCATTTCTGGACGTTTTTCAATGGCAAAAATCAATGAATGTTGTAAATGCACAAACAGTAATTTCTCCGCATTGCAAGGTGCAATTCTGAAATTTTTTGCTTTTTCCTGCTCCTCTAAGCATGATAAAGAAGATTCAAAGAGAGTGAGATGCCAGATCCTTTCCTTCAGTCAGTAGCTTCAATCATTTCTGGTATATGAATAACATGATGTTTTTCAATGGCAAAAATCAATGAATTTTGTAAATGCACAAACAGTAATTTCTCCGCATTGCAAGGCGCAATTCTGAAAATTTTGCTTTTTCCTGCTCCTCTTAGCATGATAAAGAAGATTCAAAGAGAGTGAGATGCCAGCTCCTTTCATTCAGTCAGTAGCTTCAATCATTTCTGGACATTTTTCAATGGCAAAAATCAATGAATATTGTAAATGCACAAACAGTAATTTCTCCGCATTGCAAGGTGCAATTCTGAAATTTTTTGCTTTTTCCTGCTCCTCTTAGCATGATAAAGAAGATTCAAAGAGAGTGAGATGCCAGCTCCTTTCATTCAGTCAGTAGCTTCAATCATTTCTGGACGTTTTTCAATGGCAAAAATCAATGAATATTGTAAATGCACAAACAGTAATTTCTCCGAATTGCAAGGTGCAATTCTGAAATTTTTTGCTTTTTCCTGCTCCTCTTTGCATGATAAAGAAGATTCAAAGAGAGTGAGATGCCAGCTCCTTTCATTCAGTCAGTACCTTCAATTATTTCTGGACCTTTTTCAATGGCAAAAATCAATGAATATTGTAAATGCACAAACAGTAATTTCTCCGCATTGCAAGGTGCAATTCTGAAATTTTTTGCTTTTTCCTGCTCCTCTTAGCATGATAAAGAAGATTCAAAGAGAGTGAGATGCCAGCTCCTTTCATTCAGTCAGTAGCTTCAATCATTTCTGGACGTTTTTCAATGGCAAAAATCAATGAATATTGTAAATGCACAAACTGTAATTTCTCCGCATTGCAAGGTGCAATTCTGAAATTTTTTGCTTTTTCCTGCTCCTCTTAGCATGATAAAGAAGATTCAAAGAGAGTGAGATGCCAGCTCCTTTCATTCAGTCAGTAGCTTCAATCATTTCTGGTATATGAATAACATGATGTTTTTCAATAGCAAAAATCAATGAATATTGTAAATGCACAAACAGTAATTTCTCCGCATTGCAAGGTGCAATTCTGAAATTTTTTGCTTTTTCCTGCTCCTCTTAGCATGATAAAGAAGATTCAAAGAGAGTGAGATGCCAGCTCCTTTCATTCAGTCAGTAGCTTCAATCATTTCTGGACGTTTTTCAATGGCAAAAATCAATGAATATTGTAAATGCACAAACAGTAATTTCTCCGCATTGCAAGGTGCAATTCTGAAATTTTTTACTTTTTCCTGCTCCTCTTAGCATGATAAAGAAGATTCAAAGAGAGTGAGATGCCAGCTCCTTTCATTCAGTCAGTAGCTTCAATCATTTCTGGTATATGAATAACATGATGTTTTTCAATCGCAAAAATCAATGAATATTGTAAATGCACAAACAGTAATTTCTCCGCATTGCAAGGTGCAATTCTGAAATTTTTTGCTTTTTCCTGCTCCTCTTAGCATGATAAAGAAGATTCAAAGAGAGTGAGATGCCAGCTCCTTTCATTCAGTCAGTAGCTTCAATCATTTCTGGACGTTTTTCAATGGCAAAAATCAATGAATATTGTAAATGCACAAACAGTAATTTCTCCGCATTGCAAGGTGCAATTCTGAAATTTTTTGCTTTTTCCTGCTCCTCTAAGCATGATAAAGAAGATTCAAAGAGAGTGAGATGCCATATCCTTTCCTTCAGTCAGTAGCTTCAATCATTTCTGGTATATGAATAACATGATGTTTTTCAATGGCAAAAATCAATGAATTTTGTAAATGCACAAACAGTAATTTCTCCGCATTGCAAGGCGCAATTCTGAAATTTTTTGCTTTTTCCTGCTCCTCTTAGCATGATAAAGAAGATTCAAAGAGAGTGAGATGCCAGCTCCTTTCATTCAGTCAGTAGCTTCAATCATTTCTGGACATTTTTCAATGGCAAAAATCAATGAATATTGTAAATGCACAAACAGTAATTTCTCCGCATTGCAAGGTGCAATTCTGAAATTTTTTGCTTTTTCCTGCTCCTCTTAGCATGATAAAGAAGATTCAAAGAGAGTGAGATGCCAGCTCCTTTCATTCAGTCAGTAGCTTCAATCATTTCTGGACGTTTTTCAATGGCAAAAATCAATGAATATTGTAAATGCACAAACAGTAATTTCTCCGCATTGCAAGGTGCAATTCTGAAATTTTTTGCTTTTTCCTGCTCCTCTTAGCATGATAAAGAAGATTCAAAGAGAGCGAGATGCCAGCTCCTTTCATTCAGTCAGTACCTTCAATCATTTCTGGACGTTTTTCAATGGCAAAAATCAATGAATATTGTAAATGCACAAACAGTAATTTCTCCGCATTGCAAGGTGCAATTCTGAAATTTTTTGCTTTTTCCTGCTCCTCTTAGCATGATAAAGAAGATTCAAAGAGAGTGAGATGCCAGCTCCTTTCATTCAGTCAGTAGCTTCAATCATTTCTGGACGTTTTTCAATGGCAAAAATCAATGAATATTGTAAATGCACAAACTGTAATTTCTCCGCATTGCAAGGTGCAATTCTGAAATTTTTTGCTTTTTCCTGCTCCTCTTAGCATGATAAAGAAGATTCAAAGAGAGTGAGATGCCAGCTCCTTTCATTCAGTCAGTAGCTTCAATCATTTCTGGTATATGAATAACATGATGTTTTTCAATAGCAAAAATCAATGAATATTGTAAATGCACAAACAGTAATTTCTCCGCATTGCAAGGTGCAATTCTGAAATTTTTTGCTTTTTCCTGCTCCTCTTAGCATGATAAAGAAGATTCAAAGAGAGTGAGATGCCAGCTCCTTTCATTCAGTCAGTAGCTTCAATCATTTCTGGACGTTTTTCAATGGCAAAAATCAATGAATATTGTAAATGCACAAACAGTAATTTCTCCGCATTGCAAGGTGCAATTCTGAAATTTTTTGCTTTTTCCTGCTCCTCTTAGCATGGTAAACAAGATTCAAAGAGAGTGAGATGCCAGCTCCTTTCATTCAGTCAGTAGCTTCAATCATTTCTGGACGTTTTTCAATGGCAAAAATCATTGAATATTGTAAATGCACAAACAGTAATTTCTCCGCATTGCAAGGTGCAATTCTGAAATTTTTTACTTTTTCCTGCTCCTCTTAGCATGATAAAGAAGATTCAAAGAGAGTGAGATGCCAGCTCCTTTCATTCAGTCAGTAGCTTCAATCATTTCTGGTATATGAATAACATGATGTTTTTCAATCGCAAAAATCAATGAATATTGTAAATGCACAAACAGTAATTTCTCCGCATTGCAAGGTGCAATTCTGAAATTTTTTGCTTTTTCCTGCTCCTCTTAGCATGATAAAGAAGATTCAAAGAGAGTGAGATGCCAGCTCCTTTCATTCAGTCAGTAGCTTCAATCATTTCTGGACGTTTTTCAATGGCAAAAATCAATGAATATTGTAAATGCACAAACAGTAATTTCTCCGCATTGCAAGGTGCAATTCTGAAATTTTTTGCTTTTTCCTGCTCCTCTTAGCATGATAAAGAAGATTCAAAGAGAGTGAGATGCCAGATCCTTTCCTTCAGTCAGTAGCTTCAATCATTTCTGGTATATGAATAACATGATGTTTTTCAATGGCAAAAATCAATGAATTTTGTAAATGCACAAACAGTAATTTCTCCGCATTGCAAGGCGCAATTCTGAAATTTTTTGCTTTTTCCTGCTCCTCTTAGCATGATAAAGAAGATTCAAAGAGAGTGAGATGTCAGCTCCTTTCATTCAGTCAGTAGCTTCAAACATTTCTGGTATATGAATAACATGATGTTTTTCAATGGCAAAAATCAATGAATATTGTAAATGCACAAACAGTAATTTCTCCACATTGCAAGGTGCAATTCTGAAATTTTTTGCTTTTTCCTGCTCCTCTTAGCATGATAAAGAAGATTCAAAGAGAGTGAGATGCCAGCTCCTTTCATTCAGTCAGTAGCTACAATCATTTCTGGACGTTTTTCAATGGCAAAAATCAATGAATATTGTAAATGCACAAACAGTAATTTCTCCGCATTGCAAGGTGCAATTCTGAAATTTTTTGCTTTTTCCTGCTCCTCTTAGCATGATAAAGAAGATTCAAAGAGAGCGAGATGCCAGCTCCTTTCATTCAGTCAGTAGCTTCAATCATTTCTGGACGTTTTTCAATGGCAAAAATCAATGAATATTGTAAATGCACAAACAGTAATTTCTCCGCATTGCAAGGTGCAATTCTGAAATTTTTTGCTTTTTCCTGCTCCTCTTAGCATGATAAAGAAGATTCAAAGAGAGTGAGATGCCAGCTCCTTTCATTCAGTCAGTAGCTTCAATCATTTCTGGTATATGAATAACATGATGTTTTTCAATAGCAAAAATCAATGAATATTGTAAATGCACAAACAGTAATTTCTCCGCATTGCAAGGTGCAATTCTGAAATTTTTTGCTTTTTCCTGCTCCTCTTAGCATGATAAAGAAGATTCAAAGAGAGTGAGATGCCAGCTCCTTTCATTCAGTCAGTAGCTTCAATCATTTCTGGACGTTTTTCAATGGCAAAAATCAATGAATATTGTAAATGCACAAACAGTAATTTCTCCGCATTGCAAGGTGCAATTCTGAAATTTTTTGCTTTTTCCTGCTCCTCTTAGCATGGTAAACAAGATTCAAAGAGAGTGAGATGCCAGCTCCTTTCATTCAGTCAGTAGCTTCAATCATTTCTGGACGTTTTTCAATGGCAAAAATCATTGAATATTGTAAATGCACAAACAGTAATTTCTCCGCATTGCAAGGTGCAATTCTGAAATTTTTTACTTTTTCCTGCTCCTCTTAGCATGATAAAGAAGATTCAAAGAGAGTGAGATGCCAGCTCCTTTCATTCAGTCAGTAGCTTCAATCATTTCTGGTATATGAATAACATGATGTTTTTCAATCGCAAAAATCAATGAATATTGTAAATGCACAAACAGTAATTTCTCCGCATTGCAAGGTGCAATTCTGAAATTTTTTGCTTTTTCCTGCTCCTCTTAGCATGATAAAGAAGATTCAAAGAGAGTGAGATGCCAGCTCCTTTCATTCAGTCAGTAGCTTCAATCATTTCTGGACGTTTTTCAATGGCAAAAATCAATGAATATTGTAAATGCACAAACAGTAATTTCTCCGCATTGCAAGGTGCAATTCTGAAATTTTTTGCTTTTTCCTGCTCCTCTTAGCATGATAAAGAAGATTCAAAGAGAGTGAGATGCCAGATCCTTTCCTTCAGTCAGTAGCTTCAATCATTTCTGGTATATGAATAACATGATGTTTTTCAATGGCAAAAATCAATGAATTTTGTAAATGCACAAACAGTAATTTCTCCGCATTGCAAGGCGCAATTCTGAAATTTTTTGCTTTTTCCTGCTCCTCTTAGCATGATAAAGAAGATTCAAAGAGAGTGAGATGCCAGCTCCTTTCATTCAGTCAGTAGCTTCAATCATTTCTGGACATTTTTCAATGGCAAAAATCAATGAATATTGTAAATGCACAAACAGTAATTTCTCCGCATTGCAAGGTGCAATTCTGAAATTTTTTGCTTTTTCCTGCTCCTCTTAGCATGATAAAGAAGATTCAAAGAGAGTGAGATGCCAGCTCCTTTCATTCAGTCAGTAGCTTCAATCATTTCTGGACGTTTTTCAATGGCAAAAATCAATGAATATTGTAAATGCACAAACAGTAATTTCTCCGCATTGCAAGGTGCAATTCTGAAATTTTTTGCTTTTTCCTGCTCCTCTTAGCATGATAAAGAAGATTCAAAGAGAGTGAGATGCCAGCTCCTTTCATTCAGTCAGTAGCTTCAATCATTTCTGGACGTTTTTCAATGGCAAAAATCAATGAATATTGTAAATGCACAAACAGTAATTTCTCCGCATTGCAAGGTGCAATTCTGAAATTTTTTGCTTTTTCCTGCTCCTCTTAGCATGATAAAGAAGATTCAAAGAGAGTGAGATGCCAGATCCTTTCCATCAGTCAGTAGCTTCAATCATTTCTGGTATATGAATAACATGATGTTTTTCAATGGCAAAAATCAATGAATTTTGTAAATGCACAAACAGTAATTTCTCCGCATTGCAAGGCGCAATTCTGAAATTTTTTGCTTTTTCCTGCTCCTCTTAGCATGATAAAGAAGATTCAAAGAGAGTGAGATGCCAGCTCCTTTCATTCAGTCAGTAGCTTCAATCATTTCTGGACATTTTTCAATGGCAAAAATCAATGAATATTGTAAATGCACAAACAGTAATTTCTCCGCATTGCAAGGTGCAATTCTGAAATTTTTTGCTTTTTCCTGCTCCTCTTAGCATGATAAAGAAGATTCAAAGAGAGTGAGATGCCAGCTCCTTTCATTCAGTCAGTAGCTTCAATCATTTCTGGACGTTTTTCAATGGCAAAAATCAATGAATATTGTAAATGCACAAACAGTAATTTCTCCGCATTGCAAGGTGCAATTCTGAAATTTTTTGCTTTTTCCTGCTCCTTTTAGCATGATAAAGAAGATTCAAAGAGAGTGAGATGCCAGCTCCTTTCATTCAGTCAGTAGCTTCAATCATTTCTGGACGTTTTTCAATGGCAAAAATCAATGAATATTGTAAATGCACAAACAGTAATTTCTCCACATTGCAATGTGCAATTCTGAAATTTTTTGCTTTTTCCTGCTCCTCTTAGCATGATAAAGAAGATTCAAAGAGAGTGAGATGCCAGCTCCTTTCATTCAGTCAGTAGCTTCAATCATTTCTGGACATTTTTCAATGGCAAAAATCAATGAATATTGTAAATGCACAAACAGTAATTTCTCCGCATTGCAAGGTGCAATTCTGAAATTTTTTGCTTTTTCCTGCTCCTCTTAGCATGATAAAGAAGATTCAAAGAGAGTGAGATGCCAGCTCCTTTCATTCAGTCAGTAGCTTCAATCATTTCTGGACGTTTTTCAATGACAAAAATCAATGAATATTGTAAATGCACAAACAGTAATTTCTCTGCATTGCAAGGTGCAATTCTGAAATTTTTTGCTTTTTCCTGCTCCTCTTAGCATGATAAAGAAGATTCAAAGAGAGTGAGATGCCAGCTCCTTTCATTCAGTCAGTAGCTTCAATCATTTCTGGACGTTTTTCAATGGCAAAAATCATTGAATATTGTAAATGCACAAACAGTAATTTCTCCGCATTGCAAGGTGCAATTCTGAAATTTTTTACTTTTTCCTGCTCCTCTTAGCATGATAAAGAAGATTCAAAGAGAGTGAGATGCCAGCTCCTTTCATTCAGTCAGTAGCTTCAATCATTTCTGGTATATGAATAACATGATGTTTTTCAATCGCAAAAATCAATGAATATTGTAAATGCACAAACAGTAATTTCTCCGCATTGCAAGGTGCAATTCTGAAATTTTTTGCTTTTTCCTGCTCCTCTTAGCATGATAAAGAAGATTCAAAGAGAGTGAGATGCCAGCTCCTTTCATTCAGTCAGTAGCTTCAATCATTTCTGGACGTTTTTCAATGGCAAAAATCAATGAATATTGTAAATGCACAAACAGTAATTTCTCCGCATTGCAAGGTGCAATTCTGAAATTTTTTGCTTTTTCCTGCTCCTCTTAGCATGATAAAGAAGATTCAAAGAGAGTGAGATGCCAGATCCTTTCCTTCAGTCAGTAGCTTCAATCATTTCTGGTATATGAATAACATGATGTTTTTCAATGGCAAAAATCAATGAATTTTGTAAATGCACAAACAGTAATTTCTCCGCATTGCAAGGCGCAATTCTGAAATTTTTTGCTTTTTCCTGCTCCTCTTAGCATGATAAAGAAGATTCAAAGAGAGTGAGATGCCAGCTCCTTTCATTCAGTCAGTAGCTTCAATCATTTCTGGACATTTTTCAATGGCAAAAATCAATGAATATTGTAAATGCACAAACAGTAATTTCTCCGCATTGCAAGGCGCAATTCTGAAATTTTTTGCTTTTTCCTGCTCCTCTTAGCATGATAAAGAAGATTCAAAGAGAGTGAGATGCCAGCTCCTTTCATTCAGTCAGTAGCTTCAATCATTTCTGGACGTTTTTCAATGGCAAAAATCAATGAATATTGTAAATGCACAAACAGTAATTTCTCCGCATTGCAAGGTGCAATTCTGAAATTTTTTGCTTTTTCCTGCTCCTCTTAGCATGATAAAGAAGATTCAAAGAGAGTGAGATGCCAGCTCCTTTCATTCAGTCAGTAGCTTCAATCATTTCTGGACGTTTTTCAATGGCAAAAATCAATGAATATTGTAAATGCACAAACAGTAATTTCTCCGCATTGCAAGGTGCAATTCTGAAATTTTTTGCTTTTTCCTGCTCCTCTTAGCATGATAAAGAAGATTCAAAGAGAGTGAGATGCCAGATCCTTTCCTTCAGTCAGTAGCTTCAATCATTTCTGGTATATGAATAACATGTTGTTTTTCAATGGCAAAAATCAATGAATTTTGTAAATGCACAAACAGTAATTTCTCCGCATTGCAAGGCGCAATTCTGAAATTTTTTGCTTTTTCCTGCTCCTCTTAGCATGATAAAGAAGATTCAAAGAGAGTGAGATGCCAGCTCCTTTCATTCAGTCAGTAGCTTCAATCATTTCTGGACATTTTTCAATGGCAAAAATCAATGAATATTGTAAATGCACAAACAGTAATTTCTCCGCATTGCAAGGTGCAATTCTGAAATTTTTTGCTTTTTCCTGCTCCTCTTAGCATGATAAAGAAGATTCAAAGAGAGTGAGATGCCAGCTCCTTTCATTCAGTCAGTAGCTTCAATCATTTCTGGACGTTTTTCAATGGCAAAAATCAATGAATATTGTAAATGCACAAACAGTAATTTCTCCGCATTGCAAGGTGCAATTCTGAAATTTTTTGCTTTTTCCTGCTCCTCTTAGCATGATAAAGAAGATTCAAAGAGAGTGAGATGCCAGCTCCTTTCATTCAGTCAGTAGCTTCAATCATTTCTGGACGTTTTTCAATGGCAAAAATCAATGAATATTGTAAATGCACAAACAGTAATTTCTCCGCATTGCAATGTGCAATTCTGAAATTTTTTGCTTTTTCCTGCTCCTCTTAGCATGATAAAGAAGATTCAAAGAGAGTGAGATGCCAGCTCCTTTCATTCAGTCAGTAGCTTCAATCATTTCTGGACATTTTTCAATGGCAAAAATCAATGAATATTGTAAATGCACAAACAGTAATTTCTCTGCATTGCAAGGTGCAATTCTGAAATTTTTTGCTTTTTCCTGCTCCTCTTAGCATGATAAAGAAGATTCAAAGAGAGTGAGATGCCAGCTCCTTTCATTCAGTCAGTAGCTTCAATCATTTCTGGACGTTTTTCAATGACAAAAATCAATGAATATTGTAAATGCACAAACAGTAATTTCTCTGCATTGCAAGGTGCAATTCTGAAATTTTTTGCTTTTTCCTGCTCCTCTTAGCATGATAAAGAAGATTCAAAGAGAGTGAGATGCCAGATCCTTTCCTTCAGTCAGTAGCTTCAATCATTTCTGGTATATGAATAACATGATGTTTTTCAATGGCAAAAATCAATGAATTTTGTAAATGCACAAACAGTAATTTCTCCGCATTGCAAGGCGCAATTCTGAAATTTTTTGCTTTTTCCTGCTCCTCTTAGCATGATAAAGAAGATTCAAAGAGAGTGAGATGCCAGCTCCTTTCATTCAGTCAGTAGCTTCAATCATTTCTGGACATTTTTCAATGGCAAAAATCAATGAATATTGTAAATGCACAAACAGTAATTTCTCCGCATTGCAAGGTGCAATTCTGAAATTTTTTGCTTTTTCCTGCTCCTCTTAGCATGATAAAGAAGATTCAAAGAGAGTGAGATGCCAGCTCCTTTCATTCAGTCAGTAGCTTCAATCATTTCTGGACGTTTTTCAATGGCAAAAATCAATGAATATTGTAAATGCACAAACAGTAATTTCTCCGCATTGCAAGGTGCAATTCTGAAATTTTTTGCTTTTTCCTGCTCCTCTTAGCATGATAAAGAAGATTCAAAGAGAGTGAGATGCCAGCTCCTTTCATTCAGTCAGTAGCTTCAATCATTTCTGGACGTTTTTCAATGGCAAAAATCAATGAATATTGTAAATGCACAAACAGTAATTTCTCCGCATTGCAAGGTGCAATTCTGAAATTTTTTGCTTTTTCCTGCTCCTCTTAGCATGATAAAGAAGATTCAAAGAGAGTGAGATGCCAGATCCTTTCCTTCAGTCAGTAGCTTCAATCATTTCTGGTATATGAATAACATGATGTTTTTCAATGGCAAAAATCAATGAATTTTGTAAATGCACAAACAGTAATTTCTCCGCATTGCAAGGCGCAATTCTGAAATTTTTTGCTTTTTCCTGCTCCTCTTAGCATGATAAAGAAGATTCAAAGAGAGTGAGATGCCAGCTCCTTTCATTCAGTCAGTAGCTTCAATCATTTCTGGACATTTTTCAATGGCAAAAATCAATGAATATTGTAAATGCACAAACAGTAATTTCTCCGCATTGCAAGGCGCAATTCTGAAATTTTTTGCTTTTTCCTGCTCCTCTTAGCATGATAAAGAAGATTCAAAGAGAGTGAGATGCCAGCTCCTTTCATTCAGTCAGTAGCTTCAATCATTTCTGGACGTTTTTCAATGGCAAAAATCAATGAATATTGTAAATGCACAAACAGTAATTTCTCCGCATTGCAAGGTGCAATTCTGAAATTTTTTGCTTTTTCCTGCTCCTCTTAGCATGATAAAGAAGATTCAAAGAGAGTGAGATGCCAGCTCCTTTCATTCAGTCAGTAGCTTCAATCATTTCTGGACGTTTTTCAATGGCAAAAATCAATGAATATTGTAAATGCACAAACAGTAATTTCTCCGCATTGCAATGTGCAATTCTGAAATTTTTTGCTTTTTCCTGCTCCTCTTAGCATGATAAAGAAGATTCAAAGAGAGTGAGATGCCAGCTCCTTTCATTCAGTCAGTAGCTTCAAACATTTCTGGTACATGAATAACATGATGTTTTTCAATGGCAAAAATCAATGAATATTGTAAATGCACAAACAGTAATTTCTCCGCATTGCAAGGTGCAATTCTGAAATTTTTTGCTTTTTCCTGCTCCTCTTAGCATGATAAAGAAGATTCAAAGAGAGTGAGATGCCAGCTCCTTTCGTTCAGTCAGTAGCTTCAATCATTTCTGGACGTTTTTCAATGGCAAAAATCATTGAATATTATAAATGCACAAACAGTAATTTCTCCGCATTGCAAGGTGCAATTCTGAAATTTTTTACTTTTTCCTGCTCCTCTTAGCATGATAAAGAAGATTCAAAGAGAGTGAGATGCCAGCTCCTTTCATTCAGTCAGTAGCTTCAATCATTTCTGGTATATGAATAACATGATGTTTTTCAATGGCAAAAATCAATGAATATTGTAAATGCACAAACAGTAATTTCTCCGCATTGCAAGGTGCAATTCTGAAATTTTTTGCTTTTTCCTGCTCCTCTTAGCATGATAAAGAAGATTCAAAGAGAGTGAGATGCCAGCTCCTTTCATTCAGTCAGTAGCTTCAATCATTTCTGGACGTTTTTCAATGGCAAAAATCAATGAATATTGTAAATGCACAAACAGTAATTTCTCCGCATTGCAAGGTGCAATTCTGAAATTTTTTGCTTTTTCCTGCTCCTCTTAGCATGATAAACAAGATTCAAAGAGAGTGAGATGCCAGCTCATTTCATTCAGTCAGTAGCTTCAATCATTTCTGGACGTTTTTCAATGGCAAAAATCATTGAATATTGTAAATGCACAAACAGTAATTTCTCCGCATTGCAAGGTGCAATTCTGAAATTTTTTACTTTTTCCTGCTCCTCTTAGCATGATAAAGAAGATTCAAAGAGAGTGAGATGCCAGCTCCTTTCATTCAGTCAGTAGCTTCAATCATTTCTGGTATATGAATAACATGATGTTTTTCAATCGCAAAAATCAATGAATATTGTAAATGCACAAACAGTAATTTCTCCGCATTGCAAGGTGCAATTCTGAAATTTTTTGCTTTTTCCTGCTCCTCTTAGCATGATAAAGAAGATTCAAAGAGAGTGAGATGCCAGCTCCTTTCATTCAGTCAGTAGCTTCAATCATTTCTGGACGTTTTTCAATGGCAAAAATCAATGAATATTGTAAATGCACAAACAGTAATTTCTCCGCATTGCAAGGTGCAATTCTGAAATTTTTTGCTTTTTCCTGCTCCTCTAAGCATGATAAAGAAGATTCAAAGAGAGTGAGATGCCAGATCCTTTCCTTCAGTCAGTAGCTTCAATCATTTCTGGTATATGAATAACATGATGTTTTTCAATGGCAAAAATCAATGAATTTTGTAAATGCACAAACAGTAATTTCTCCGCATTGCAAGGCGCAATTCTGAAATTTTTTGCTTTTTCCTGCTCCTCTTAGCATGATAAAGAAGATTCAAAGAGAGTGAGATGCCAGCTCCTTTCATTCAGTCAGTAGCTTCAATCATTTCTGGACATTTTTCAATGGCAAAAATCAATGAATATTGTAAATGCACAAACAGTAATTTCTCCGCATTGCAAGGTGCAATTCTGAAATTTTTTGCTTTTTCCTGCTCCTCTTAGCATGATAAAGAAGATTCAAAGAGAGTGAGATGCCAGCTCCTTTCATTCAGTCAGTAGCTTCAATCATTTCTGGACGTTTTTCAATGGCAAAAATCAATGAATATTGTAAATGCACAAACAGTAATTTCTCCGCATTGCAAGGTGCATTCTGAAATTTTTTGCTTTTTCCTGCTCCTCTTAGCATGATAAAGAAGATTCAAAGAGAGTGAGATGCCAGCTCCTTTCATTCAGTCAGTACCTTCAATCATTTCTGGACGTTTTTCAATGGCAAAAATCAATGAATATTGTAAATGCACAAACAGTAATTTCTCCGCATTGCAAGGTGCAATTCTGAAATTTTTTGCTTTTTCCTGCTCCTCTTAGCATGATAAAGAAGATTCAAAGAGAGTGAGATGCCAGCTCCTTTCATTCAGTCAGTAGCTTCAATCATTTCTGGACGTTTTTCAATGGCAAAAATCAATGAATATTGTAAATGCACAAACTGTAATTTCTCCGCATTGCAAGGTGCAATTCTGAAATTTTTTGCTTTTTCCTGCTCCTCTTAGCATGATAAAGAAGATTCAAAGAGAGTGAGATGCCAGCTCCTTTCATTCAGTCAGTAGCTTCAATCATTTCTGGTATATGAATAACATGATGTTTTTCAATAGCAAAAATCAATGAATATTGTAAATGCACAAACAGTAATTTCTCCGCATTGCAAGGTGCAATTCTGAAATTTTTTGCTTTTTCCTGCTCCTCTTAGCATGATAAAGAAGATTCAAAGAGAGTGAGATGCCAGCTCCTTTCATTCAGTCAGTAGCTTCAATCATTTCTGGACGTTTTTCAATGGCAAAAATCAATGAATATTGTAAATGCACAAACAGTAATTTCTCCGCATTGCAAGGTGCAATTCTGAAATTTTTTGCTTTTTCCTGCTCCTCTAAGCATGATAAAGAAGATTCAAAGAGAGTGAGATGCCAGATCCTTTCCTTCAGTCAGTAGCTTCAATCATTTCTGGTATATGAATAACATGATGTTTTTCAATGGCAAAAATCAATGAATTTTGTAAATGCACAAACAGTAATTTCTCCGCATTGCAAGGCGCAATTCTGAAATTTTTTGCTTTTTCCTGCTCCTCTTAGCATGATAAAGAAGATTCAAAGAGAGTGAGATGCCAGCTCCTTTCATTCAGTCAGTAGCTTCAATCATTTCTGGACATTTTTCAATGGCAAAAATCAATGAATATTGTAAATGCACAAACAGTAATTTCTCCGCATTGCAAGGTGCAATTCTGAAATTTTTTGCTTTTTCCTGCTCCTCTTAGCATGATAAAGAAGATTCAAAGAGAGTGAGATGCCAGCTCCTTTCATTCAGTCAGTAGCTTCAATCATTTCTGGACGTTTTTCAATGGCAAAAATCAATGAATATTGTAAATGCACAAACAGTAATTTCTCCGCATTGCAAGGTGCAATTCTGAAATTTTTTGCTTTTTCCTGCTCCTCTTAGCATGATAAAGAAGATTCAAAGAGAGTGAGATGCCAGCTCCTTTCATTCAGTCAGTACCTTCAATCATTTCTGGACGTTTTTCAATGGCAAAAATCAATGAATATTGTAAATGCACAAACAGTAATTTCTCCGCATTGCAAGGTGCAATTCTGAAATTTTTTGCTTTTTCCTGCTCCTCTTAGCATGATAAAGAAGATTCAAAGAGAGTGAGATGCCAGCTCCTTTCATTCAGTCAGTAGCTTCAATCATTTCTGGACGTTTTTCAATGGCAAAAATCAATGAATATTGTAAATGCACAAACTGTAATTTCTCCGCATTGCAAGGTGCAATTCTGAAATTTTTTGCTTTTTCCTGCTCCTCTTAGCATGATAAAGAAGATTCAAAGAGAGTGAGATGCCAGCTCCTTTCATTCAGTCAGTAGCTTCAATCATTTCTGGTATATGAATAACATGATGTTTTTCAATCGCAAAAATCAATGAATATTGTAAATGCACAAACAGTAATTTCTCCGCATTGCAAGGTGCAATTCTGAAATTTTTTGCTTTTTCCTGCTCCTCTTAGCATGATAAAGAAGATTCAAAGAGAGTGAGATGCCAGCTCCTTTCCTTCAGTCAGTAGCTTCAATCATTTCTGGTATATGAATAACATGATGTTTTTCAATGGCAAAAATCAATGAATTTTGTAAATGCACAAACAGTAATTTCTCCGCATTGCAAGGCGCAATTCTGAAATTTTTTGCTTTTTCCTGCTCCTCTTAGCATGATAAAGAAGATTCAAAGAGAGTGAGATGCCAGCTCCTTTCATTCAGTCAGTAGCTTCAATCATTTCTGGACATTTTTCAGTGGCAAAAATCAATGAATATTGTAAATGCACAAACAGTAATTTCTCCGCATTGCAAGGTGCAATTCTGAAATTTTTTGCTTTTTCCTGCTCCTCTTAGCATGATAAAGAAGATTCAAAGAGAGTGAGATGCCAGCTCCTTTCATTCAGTCAGTAGCTACAATCATTTCTGGACGTTTTTCAATGGCAAAAATCAATGAATATTGTAAATGCACAAACAGTAATTTCTCCGCATTGCAAGGTGCAATTCTGAAATTTTTTGCTTTTTCCTGCTCCTCTTAGCATGATAAAGAAGATTCAAAGAGAGTGAGGTGCCAGCTCCTTTCATTCAGTCAGGAGCTTCAAACATTTCTGGTATATGAATAACATGTTTTTCAATGGCAAAAATCAATGAATATTGTAAATGCACAAACAGTAATTTCTCCGCATTGCAAGGTGCAATTCTGAAATTTTTTGCTTTTTCCTGCTCCTCTTAGCATGATAAAGAAGATTCAAAGAGAGTGAGATGCCAGCTCCTTTCATTCAGTCAGTAGCTTCAATCATTTCTGGACGTTTTTCAATGGCAAAAATCAATGAATATTGTAAATGCACAAACTGTAATTTCTCCGCATTACAAGGTGCAATTCTGAAATTTTTTGCTTTTTCCTGCTCCTCTTAGCATGATAAAGAAGATTCAAAGAGAGTGAGATGCCAGCTCCTTTCATTCAGTCAGTAGCTTCAATCATTTCTGGACGTTTTTCAATGGCAAAAATCAACGAATATTGTAAATGCACAAACAGTAATTTCTCCGCATTGCAAGGTGCAATTCTGAAATTTCTTGCTTTTTCCTGCTCCTCTTAGCATGATAAAGAAGATTCAAAGAGAGTGAGATGCCAGCTCCTTTCATTCAGTCAGTAGCTTCAATCATTTCTGGACGTTTTTCAATGGCAAAAATCAATGAATATTGTAAATGCACAAACTGTAATTTCTCCGCATTGCAAGGTGCAATTCTGAAATTTTTTGCTTTTTCCTGCTCCTCTTAGCATGATAAAGAAGATTCAAAGAGAGTGAGATGCCAGCTCCTTTCATTCAGTCAGTAGCTTCAATCATTTCTGGACGTTTTTCAATGGCAAAAATCAATGAATATTGTAAATGCACAAACAGTAAATTCTCCGCATTGCAAGTTGCAATTCTGAAATTTTTTGCTTTTTCCTGCTCCTCTTAGCATGATAAAGAAGATTCAAAGAGAGTGAGATGCCAGCTCCTTTCCTTCAGTCAGTAGCTTCAATCATTTCTGGTATATGAATAACATGATGTTTTTCAATGGCAAAAATCAATGAATTTTGTAAATGCACAAACAGTAATTTCTCCGCATTGCAAGGCGCAATTCTGAAATTTTTTGCTTTTTCCTGCTCCTCTTAGCATGATAAAGAAGATTCAAAGAGAGTGAGATGCCAGCTCCTTTCATTCAGTCAGTAGCTTCAATCATTTCTGGACATTTTTCAATGGCAAAAATCAATGAATATTGTAAATGCACAAACAGTAATTTCTCCGCATTGCAAGGTGCAATTCTGAAATTTTTTGCTTTTTCCTGCTCCTCTTAGCATGATAAAGAAGATTCAAAGAGAGTGAGATGCCAGCTCCTTTCATTCAGTCAGTAGCTTCAATCATTTCTGGACGTTTTTCAATGGCAAAAATCAATGAATATTGTAAATGCACAAACAGTAATTTCTCCGCATTGCAAGGTGCAATTCTGAAATTTTTTGCTTTTTCCTGCTCCTCTTAGCATGATAAAGAAGATTCAAAGAGAGTGAGGTGCCAGCTCCTTTCATTCAGTCAGGAGCTTCAAACATTTCTGGTATATGAATAACATGTTTTTCAATGGCAAAAATCAATGAATATTGTAAATGCACAAACAGTAAATTCTCCGCATTGCAAGGTGCAATTCTGAAATTTTTTGCTTTTTCCTGCTCCTCTTAGCATGATAAAGAAGATTCAAAGAGAGTGAGATGCCAGCTCCTTTCATTCAGTCAGTAGCTTCAATCATTTCTGGACGTTTTTCAATGGCAAAAATCAATGAATATTGTAAATGCACAAACTGTAATTTCTCCGCATTGCAAGGTGCAATTCTGAAATTTTTTGCTTTTTCCTGCTCCTCTTAGCATGATAAAGAAGATTCAAAGAGAGTGAGATGCCAGCTCCTTTCATTCAGTCAGTAGCTTCAATCATTTCTGGACGTTTTTCAATGGCAAAAATCAACGAATATTGTAAATGCACAAACAGTAATTTCTCCGCATTGCAAGGTGCAATTCTGAAATTTTTTGCTTTTTCCTGCTCCTCTTAGCATGATAAAGAAGATTCAAAGAGAGTGAGATGCCAGCTCCTTTCATTCAGTCAGTAGCTTCAATCATTTCTGGACGTTTTTCAATGGCAAAAATCAATGAATATTGTAAATGCACAAACTGTAATTTCTCCGCATTGCAAGGTGCAATTCTGAAATTTTTTGCTTTTTCCTGCTCCACTTAGCATGATAAAGAAGATTCAAAGAGAGTGAGATGCCAGCTCCTTTCATTCAGTCAGTAGCTTCAATCATTTCTGGACGTTTTTCAATGGCAAAAATCAATGAATATTGTAAATGCACAAACAGTAATTTCTCCGCATTGCAAGTTGCAATTCTGAAATTTTTTGCTTTTTCCTGCTCCTCTTAGCATGATAAAGAAGATTCAAAGAGAGTGAGATGCCAGCTCCTTTCATTCAGTCAGTACCTTCAATCATTTCTGGACGTTTTTCAATGGCAAAAATCAATGAATATTGTAAATGCACAAACAGTAATTTCTCCGCATTGCAAGGTGCAATTCTGAAATTTTTTGCTTTTTCCTGCTCCTCTTAGCATGATAAAGAAGATTCAAAGAGAGTGAGATGCCAGCTCCTTTCATTCAGTCAGTAGCTTCAAACATTTCTGGTATATGAATAACATGATGTTTTTCAATGGCAAAAATCAATGAATATTGTAAATGCACAAACAGTAATTTCTCCGCATTGCAAGGTGCAAGTCTGAAATTTTTTGCTTTTTTCTGCTCCTCTTAGCATGATAAAGAAGATTCAAAGAGAGTGAGATGCCAGCTCCTTTCATTCAGTCAGTAGCTTCAAACATTTCTGGTATATGAATAACATGATGTTTTTCAATGGCAAAAATCAATGAATATTGTAAATGCACAAACAGTAATTTCTCCGCATTGCAAGGTGCAAGTCTGAAATTTTTTGCTTTTTCCTGCTCCTCTTAGCATGATAAAGAAGATTCAAAGAGAGTGAGATGCCAGCTACTTTCATTCAGTCAGTAGCTTCAATCATTTCTGGACGTTTTTCAATGGTAAAAATCAATGAATATTGTAAATGCACAAACAGTAATTTCTCCACATTGCAAGGTGCAATTCTGAAATTTTTTGCTTTTTCATGCTCCTCTTAGCATGATAAAGAAGATTCAAAGAGATTGAGATGCCAGCTCCTTTCATTCAGTCAGTAGCTTCAAACATTTCTGGTATATGAATAACATTATGTTTTTCAATGGCAAAAATCAATGAATATTGTAAATGCACAAACAGTAATTTCTCCGCATTGCAAGGTGCAATTCTGAAATTTTTTGCTTTTTCCTGCTCCTCTTAGCATGATAAAGAAGATTCAAAGAGAGTGAGATGCCAGCTCCTTTCATTCAGTCAGTAGCTTCAAACATTTCTGGTATATGAATAACATGATGTTTTTCAATGGCAAAAATCAATGAATATTGAAAATGCACAAACAGTAATTTCTCCGCATTGCAAGGTGCAATTCTGAAATTTTTTGCTTTTTCCTGCTCCTCTTAGCATGATAAAGAAGATTCAAAGAGAGTGAGATGCCAGCTCCTTTCATTCAGTCAGTAGCTTCAATCATTTCTGGACGTTTTTCAATGGCAAAAATCAACGAATATTGTAAATGCACAAACAGTAATTTCTCCGCATTGCAAGGTGCAATTCTGAAATTTTTTGCTTTTTCCTGCTCCTCTTAGCATGATAAAGAAGATTCAAAGAGAGTGAGATGCCAGCTCCTTTCATTCAGTCAGTAGCTTCAATCATTTCTGGACGTTTTTCAATGGCAAAAATCAATGAATATTGTAAATGCACAAACTGTAATTTCTCCGCATTGAAAGGTGCAATTCTGAAATTTTTTGCTTTTTCCTGCTCCTCTTAGCATGATAAAGAAGATTCAAAGAGAGTGAGATGCCAGCTCCTTTCATTCAGTCAGTAGCTTCAATAATTTCTGGACGTTTTTCAATGGCAAAAATCAATGAATATTGTAAATGCACAAACAGTAAATTCTCCGCATTGCAAGGTGCAATTCTGAAATTTTTTGCTTTTTCCTGCTCCTCTTAGCATGATAAAGAAGATTCAAAGAGAGTGAGATGCCAGCTCCTTTCCTTCAGTCAGTAGCTTCAATCATTTCTGGTATATGAATAACATGATGTTTTTCAATGGCAAAAATCAATGAATTTTGTAAATGCACAAACAGTAATTTCTTCGCATTGCAAGGCGCAATTCTGAAATTTTTTGCTTTTTCCTGCTCCTCTTAGCATGATAAAGAAGATTCAAAGAGAGTGAGATGCCAGCTCCTTTCATTCAGTCAGTAGCTTCAATCATTTCTGGACATTTTTCAATGGCAAAAATCAATGAATATTGTAAATGCACAAACAGTAATTTCTCCGCATTGCAAGGTGCAATTCTGAAATTTTTTGCTTTTTCCTGCTCCTCTTAGCATGATAAAGAAGATTCAAAGAGAGTGAGATGCCAGCTCCTTTCATTCAGTCAGTAGCTTCAATCATTTCTGGACGTTTTTCAATGGCAAAAATCAATGAATATTGTAAATGCACAAACAGTAATTTCTCCGCATTGCAAGGTGCAATTCTGAAATTTTTTGCTTTTTCCTGCTCCTCTTAGCATGATAAAGAAGATTCAAAGAGAGTGAGGTGCCAGCTCCTTTCATTCAGTCAGGAGCTTCAAACATTTCTGGTATATGAATAACATGTTTTTCAATGGCAAAAATCAATGAATATTGTAAATGCACAAACAGTAAATTCTCCGCATTGCAAGGTGCAATTCTGAAATTTTTTGCTTTTTCCTGCTCCTCTTAGCATGATAAAGAAGATTCAAAGAGAGTGAGATGCCAGCTCCTTTCATTCAGTCAGTAGCTTCAATCATTTCTGGATGTTTTTCAATGGCAAAAATCAATGAATATTGTAAATGCACAAACTGTAATTTCTCCGCATTGCAAGGTGCAATTCTGAAATTTTTTGCTTTTTCCTGCTCCTCTTAGCATGATAAAGAAGATTCAAAGAGAGTGAGATGCCAGCTCCTTTCATTCAGTCAGTAGCTTCAATCATTTCTGGACGTTTTTCAATGGCAAAAATCAACGAATATTGTAAATGCACAAACAGTAATTTCTCCGCATTGCAAGGTGCAATTCTGAAATTTTTTGCTTTTTCCTGCTCCTCTTAGCATGATAAAGAAGATTCAAAGAGAGTGAGATGCCAGCTCCTTTCATTCAGTCAGTAGCTTCAATCATTTCTGGACGTTTTTCAATGGCAAAAATCAATGAATATTGTAAATGCACAAACTGTAATTTCTCCGCATTGCAAGGTGCAATTCTGAAATTTTTTGCTTTTTCCTGCTCCACTTAGCATGATAAAGAAGATTCAAAGAGAGTGAGATGCCAGCTCCTTTCATTCAGTCAGTAGCTTCAATCATTTCTGGACGTTTTTCAATGGCAAAAATCAATGAATATTGTAAATGCACAAACAGTAATTTCTCCGCATTGCAAGTTGCAATTCTGAAATTTTTTGCTTTTTCCTGCTCCTCTTAGCATGATAAAGAAGATTCAAAGAGAGTGAGATGCCAGCTCCTTTCATTCAGTCAGTACCTTCAATCATTTCTGGACGTTTTTCAATGGCAAAAATCAATGAATATTGTAAATGCACAAACAGTAATTTCTCCGCATTGCAAGGTGCAATTCTGAAATTTTTTGCTTTTTCCTGCTCCTCTTAGCATGATAAAGAAGATTCAAAGAGAGTGAGATTCCAGCTCCTTTCATTCAGTCAGTAGCTTCAAACATTTCTGGTATATGAATAACATGATGTTTTTCAATGGCAAAAATCAATGAATATTGTAAATGCACAAACAGTAATTTCTCC
Organism: Phyllobates terribilis; assembly: GCF_046119375.1. Taxonomy (NCBI): domain Eukaryota; kingdom Metazoa; phylum Chordata; class Amphibia; order Anura; family Dendrobatidae; genus Phyllobates; species Phyllobates terribilis. Next base: position 154,223 of record NW_027364594.1, read on the forward strand.
GCATTGCAAGGTGCAAGTCTGAAATTTTTTGCTTTTTTCTGCTCCTCTTAGCATGATAAAGAAGATTCAAAGAGAGTGAGATGCCAGCTCCTTTCATTCAGTCAGTAGCTTCAAACATTTCTGGTATATGAATAACATGATGTTTTTCAATGGCAAAAATCAATGAATATTGTAAATGCACAAACAGTAATTTCTCCGCATTGCAAGGTGCAAGTCTGAAATTTTTTGCTTTTTCCTGCTCCTCTTAGCATGATAAAGAAGATTCAAAGAGAGTGAGATGCCAGCTACTTTCATTCAGTCAGTAGCTTCAATCATTTCTGGACGTTTTTCAATGGTAAAAATCAATGAATATTGTAAATGCACAAACAGTAATTCCTCGACATTGCAAGGTGCAATTCTGAAATTTTTTGCTTTTTCATGCTCCTCTTAGCATGATAAAGAAGATTCAAAGAGATTGAGATGCCAGCTCCTTTCATTCAGTCAGTAGCTTCAAACATTTCTGGTATATGAATAACATTATGTTTTTCAATGGCAAAAATCAATGAATATTGTAAATGCACAAACAGTAATTTCTCCGCATTGCAAGGTGCAATTCTGAAATTTTTTGCTTTTTCCTGCTCCTCTTAGCATGATAAAGAAGATTCAAAGAGAGTGAGATGCCAGCTCCTTTCATTCAGTCAGTAGCTTCAAACATTTCTGGTATATGAATAACATGATGTTTTTCAATGGCAAAAATCAATGAATATTGTAAATGCACAAACAGTAATTTCTCCGCATTGCAAGGTGCAATTCTGAAATTTTTTGCTTTTTCCTGCTCCTCTTAGCATGATAAAGAAGATTCAAAGAGAGTGAGATGCCAGCTCCTTTCATTCAGTCAGTAGCTTCAATCATTTCTGGACGTTTTTCAATGGCAAAAATCAACGAATATTGTAAATGCACAAACAGTAATTTCTCCGCATTGCAAGGTGCAATTCTGAAATTTTTTGCTTTTTCCTGCTCCTCTTAGCATGATAAAGAAGATTCAAAGAGAGTGAGATGCCAGCTCCTTTCATTCAGTCAGTAGCTTCAATCATTTCTGGACGTTTTTCAATGGCAAAAATCAATGAATATTGTAAATGCACAAACTGTAATTTCTCCGCATTGCAAGGTGCAATTCTGAAATTTTTTGCTTTTTCCTGCTCCTCTTAGCATGCTAAAGAAGATTCAAAGAGAGTGAGATGCCAGCTCCTTTCATTCAGTCAGTAGCTTCAATAATTTCTGGACGTTTTTCAATGGCAAAAATCAATGAATATTGTAAATGCACAAACAGTAAATTCTCCGCATTGCAAGGTGCAATTCTGAAATTTTTTGCTTTTTCCTGCTCCTCTTAGCATGATAAAGAAGATTCAAAGAGAGTGAGATGCCAGCTCCTTTCCTTCAGTCAGTAGCTTCAATCATTTCTGGTATATGAATAACATGATGTTTTTCAATGGCAAAAATCAATGAATTTTGTAAATGCACAAACAGTAATTTCTCCGCATTGCAAGGCGCAATTCTGAAATTTTTTGCTTTTTCCTGCTCCTCTTAGCATGATAAAGAAGATTCAAAGAGAGTGAGATGCCAGCTCCTTTCATTCAGTCAGTAGCTTCAATCATTTCTGGACATTTTTCAATGGCAAAAATCAATGAATATTGTAAATGCACAAACAGTAATTTCTCCGCATTGCAAGGTGCAATTCTGAAATTTTTTGCTTTTTCCTGCTCCTCTTAGCATGATAAAGAAGATTCAAAGAGAGTGAGATGCCAGCTCCTTTCATTCAGTCAGTAGCTTCAATCATTTCTGGACGTTTTTCAATGGCAAAAATCAATGAATATTGTAAATGCACAAACAGTAATTTCTCCGCATTGCAAGGTGCAATTCTGAAATTTTTTGCTTTTTCCTGCTCCTCTTAGCATGATAAAGAAGATTCAAAGAGAGTGAGGTGCCAGCTCCTTTCATTCAGTCAGGAGCTTCAAACATTTCTGGTATATGAATAACATGTTTTTCAATGGCAAAAATCAATGAATATTGTAAATGCACAAACAGTAAATTCTCCGCATTGCAAGGTGCAATTCTGAAATTTTTTGCTTTTTCCTGCTCCTCTTAGCATGATAAAGAAGATTCAAAGAGAGTGAGATGCCAGCTCCTTTCATTCAGTCAGTACCTTCAATCATTTCTGGACGTTTTTCAATGGCAAAAATCAATGAATATTGTAAATGCACAAACTGTAATTTCTCCGCATTGCAAGGTGCAATTCTGAAATTTTTTGCTTTTTCCTGCTCCTCTTAGCATGATAAAGAAGATTCAAAGAGAGTGAGATGCCAGCTCCTTTCATTCATTCAGTAGCTTCAATCATTTCTGGACGTTTTTCAATGGCAAAAATCAACGAATATTGTAAATGCACAAACAGTAATTTCTCCGCATTGCAAGGTGCAATTCTGAAATTTTTTGCTTTTTCCTGCTCCTCTTAGCATGATAAAGAAGATTCAAAGAGAGTGAGATGCCAGCTCCTTTCATTCAGTCAGTAGCTTCAATCATTTCTGGACGTTTTTCAATGGCAAAAATCAATGAATATTGTAAATGCACAAACTGTAATTTCTCCGCATTGCAAGGTGCAATTCTGAAATTTTTTGCTTTTTCCTGCTCCACTTAGCATGATAAAGAAGATTCAAAGAGAGTGAGATGCCAGCTCCTTTCATTCAGTCAGTAGCTTCAATCATTTCTGGACGTTTTTCAATGGCAAAAATCAATGAATATTGTAAATGCACAAACAGTAATTTCTCCGCATTGCAAGGTGCAATTCTGAAATTTTTTGCTTTTTCCTGCTCCTCTTAGCATGATAAAGAAGATTCAAAGAGAGTGAGATGCCAGCTCCTTTCATTCAGTCAGTACCTTCAATCATTTCTGGACGTTTTTCAATGGCAAAAATCAATGAATATTGTAAATGCACAAACAGTAATTTCTCCGCATTGCAAGGTGCAATTCTGAAATTTTTTGCTTTTTCCTGCTCCTCTTAGCATGATAAAGAAGATTCAAAGAGAGTGAGATGCCAGCTCCTTTCATTCAGTCAGTAGCTTCAAACATTTCTGGTATATGAATAACATGATGTTTTTCAATGGCAAAAATCAATGAATATTGTAAATGCACAAACAGTAATTTCTCCGCATTGCAAGGTGCAAGTCTGAAATTTTTTGCTTTTTTCTGCTCCTCTTAGCATGATAAAAAAGATTCAAAGAGAGTGAGATGCCAGCTCCTTTCATTCAGTCAGTAGCTTCAAACATTTCTGTTATATGAATAACATGATGTTTTTCAATGGCAAAAATTAATGAATATTGTAAATGCACAAACAGTAATTTCTCCACATTGCAAGGTGCAAGTCTGAAATTTTTTGCTTTTTCCTGCTCCTCTTAGCATGATAAAGAAGATTCAAAGAGAGTGAGATGCCAGCTACTTTCATTCAGTCAGTAGCTTCAATCATTTCTGGACGTTTTTTAATGGTAAAAATCAATGAATATTGTAAATGCACAAACAGTAATTTCTCCACATTGCAAGGTGCAATTCTGAAATTTTTTGCTTTTTCCTGCTCCTCTTAGCATGATAAAGAAGATTCAAAGAGAGTGAGATGCCAGCTCCTTTCATTCAGTCAGTAGCTTCAAACATTTCTGGTATATGAATAAAATGATGTTTTTCAATGGCAAAAATCAATGAATATTGTAAATGCACAAACAGTAATTTCTCCGCATTGCAAGGTGCAATTCTGAAATTTTTTGCTTTTTCCTGCTCCTCTTAGCATGATAAAGAAGATTCAAAGAGAGTGAGATGCCAGCTCCTTTCATTCAGTCAGTAGCTTCAATCATTTCTGGATGTTTTTCAATGGCAAAAATCAATGAATATTGTAAATGCACAAACAGTAATTTCTCCGCATTGCAAGGTGCAATTCTGAAATTTTTTGCTTTTTCCTGCTCCTCTTAGCATGATAAAGAAGATTCAAAGAGAGTGAGATGCCAGCTCCTTTCATTCAGTCAGTAGCTTCAATCATTTCTGGTATATGAATAACATGATGTTTTTCAATGGCAAAAATCAATGAATTTTGTAAATGCACAAACAGTAATTTCTCCGCATTGCAAGGCGCAATTCTGAAATTTTTTGCTTTTTCCTGCTCCTCTTAGCATGATAAAGAAGATTCAAAGAGAGTGAGATGCCAGCTCCTTTCATTCAGTCAGTAGCTTCAATCATTTCTGGACATTTTTCAATGGCAAAAATCAATGAATATTGTAAATGCACAAACAGTAATTTCTCCGCATTGCAAGGTGCAATTCTGAAATTTTTTGCTTTTTCCTGCTCCTCTTAGCATGATAAAGAAGATTCAAAGAGAGTGAGATGCCAGCTCCTTTCATTCAGTCAGTAGCTTCAATCATTTCTGGACGTTTTTCAATGGCAAAAATCAATGAATATTGTAAATGCACAAACAGTAATTTCTCCGCATTGCAAGGTGCAATTCTGAAATTTTTTGCTTTTTCCTGCTCCTCTTAGCATGATAAAGAAGATTCAAAGAGAGTGAGATGCCAGCTCCTTTCATTCAGTCAGGAGCTTCAAACATTTCTGGTATATGAATAACATGTTTTTCAATGGCAAAAATCAATGAATATTGTAAATGCACAAACAGTAAATTCTCCGCATTGCAAGGTGCAATTCTGAAATTTTTTGCTTTTTCCTGCTCCTCTTAGCATGATAAAGAAGATTCAAAGAGAGTGAGATGCCAGCTCCTTTCATTCAGTCAGTAGCTTCAATCATTTCTGGACGTTTTTCAATGGCAAAAATCAATGAATATTGTAAATGCACAAACTGTAATTTCTCCGCATTGCAAGGTGCAATTCTGAAATTTTTTGCTTTTTCCTGCTCCTCTTAGCATGATAAAGAAGATTCAAAGAGAGTGAGATGCCAGCTCCTTTCATTCAGTCAGTAGCTTCAATCATTTCTGGACGTTTTTCAATGGCAAAAATCAACGAATATTGTAAATGCACAAACAGTAATTTCTCCGCATTGCAAGGTGCAATTCTGAAATTTTTTGCTTTTTCCTGCTCCTCTTAGCATGATAAAGAAGATTCAAAGAGAGTGAGATGCCAGCTCCTTTCATTCAGTCAGTAGCTTCAATCATTTCTGGACGTTTTTCAATGGCAAAAATCAATGAATATTGTAAATGCACAAACTGTAATTTCTCCGCATTGCAAGGTGCAATTCTGAAATTTTTTGCTTTTTCCTGCTCCACTTAGCATGATAAAGAAGATTCAAAGAGAGTGAGATGCCAGCTCCTTTCATTCAGTCAGTAGCTTCAATCATTTCTGGACGTTTTTCAATGGCAAAAATCAATGAATATTGTAAATGCACAAACAGTAATTTCTCCGCATTGCAAGTTGCAATTCTGAAATTTTTTGCTTTTTCCTGCTCCTCTTAGCATGATAAAGAAGATTCAAAGAGAGTGAGATGCCAGCTCCTTTCATTCAGTCAGTACCTTCAATCATTTCTGGACGTTTTTCAATGGCAAAAATCAATGAATATTGTAAATGCACAAACAGTAATTTCTCCGCATTGCAAGGTGCAATTCTGAAATTTTTTGCTTTTTCCTGCTCCTCTTAGCATGATAAAGAAGATTCAAAGAGAGTGAGATGCCAGCTCCTTTCATTCAGTCAGTAGCTTCAAACATTTCTGGTATATGAATAACATGATGTTTTTCAATGGCAAAAATCAATGAATATTGTAAATGCACAAACAGTAATTTCTCCGCATTGCAAGGTGCAAGTCTGAAATTTTTTGCTTTTTTCTGCTCCTCTTAGCATGATAAAGAAGATTCAAAGAGAGTGAGATGCCAGCTCCTTTCATTCAGTCAGTAGCTTCAAACATTTCTGGTATATGAATAACATGATGTTTTTCAATGGCAAAAATTAATGAATATTGTAAATGCACAAACAGTAATTTCTCCGCATTGCAAGGTGCAAGTCTGAAATTTTTTGCTTTTTCCTGCTCCTCTTAGCATGATAAAGAAGATTCAAAGAGAGTGAGATGCCAGCTACTTTCATTCAGTCAGTAGCTTCAATCATTTCTGGACGTTTTTCAATGGTAAAAATCAATGAATATTGTAAATGCACAAACAGTAATTTCTCCACATTGCAAGGTGCAATTCTGAAATTTTTTGCTTTTTCCTGCTCCTCTTAGCATGATAAAGAAGATTCAAAGAGAGTGAGATGCCAGCTCCTTTCATTCAGTCAGTAGCTTCAAACATTTCTGGTATATGAATAACATGATGTTTTTCAATGGCAAAAATCAATGAATATTGTAAATGCACAAACAGTAATTTCTCCGCATTGCAAGGTGCAATTCTGAAATTTTTTGCTTTTTCCTGCTCCTCTTAGCATGATAAAGAAGATTCAAAGAGAGTGAGATGCCAGCTCCTTTCATTCAGTCAGTAGCTTCAATCATTTCTGGATGTTTTTCAATGGCAAAAATCAATGAATATTGTAAATGCACAAACAGTAATTTCTCCGCATTGCAAGGTGCAATTCTGAAATTTTTTGCTTTTTCCTGCTCCTCTTAGCATGATAAAGAAGATTCAAAGAGAGTGAGATGCCAGCTCCTTTCATTCAGTCAGTAGCTTCAATCATTTCTGGACGTTTTTCAATGGCAAAAATCAATGAATATTGTAAATGCACAAACAGTAATTTCTCCGCATTGCAAGGTGCAATTCTGAAATTTTTTGCTTTTTCCTGCTAGTCTTAGCATGATAAAGAAGATTCAAAGAGAGTGAGATGCCAGCTCCTTTCATTCAGTCAGTACCTTCAATCATTTCTGGACGTTTTTCAATGGCAAAAATCAATGAATATTGTAAATGCACAAACAGTAATTTCTCCGCATTGCAAGGTGCAATTCTGAAATTTTTTGCTTTTTCCCGCTCCTCTTAGCATGATAAAGAAGATTCAAAGAGATTGAGGTGCCAGCTCCTTTCATTCAGTCAGTAGCTTCAAACATTTCTGGTATATGAATAACATGTTTTTCAATGGCAAAAATCAATGAATATTGTAAATGCACAAACAGTAATTTCTCCGCATTGCAAGGTGCAATTCTGAAATTTTTTGCTTTTTCCTGCTCCTCTTAGCATGATAAAGAAGATTCAAAGAGAGTGAGATGCCAGCTCCTTTCATTCAGTCAGTAGCTTCAATCATTTCTGGACGTTTTTCAATGGCAAAAATCAATGAATATTGTAAATGCACAAACAGTAATTTCTCCGCATTGCAAGGTGCAATTCTGAAATTTTTTGCTTTTTCCTGCTCCTCTTAGCATGATAAAGAAGATTCAAAGAGAGTGAGATGCCAGCTCCTTTCATTCAGTCAGTAGCTTCAAACATTTCTGGTATATGAATAACATGATGTTTTTCAATGGCAAAAATCAATGAATATTGTAAATGCACAAACAGTAATTTCTCCGCATTGCAAGGTGCAAGTCTGAAATTTTTTGCTTTTTCCTGCTCCTCTTAGCATGATAAAGAAGATTCAAAGAGAGTGAGATGCCAGCTACTTTCATTCAGTCAGTAGCTTCAATCATTTCTGGACGTTTTTCAATGGTAAAAATCAATGAATATTGTAAATGCACAAACAGTAATTTCTCCACATTGCAAGGTGCAATTCTAAAATTTTTTGCTTTTTTCCTGCTCCTCTTAGCATGATAAAGAAGATTCAAAGAGAGTGAGATGCCAGCTCCTTTCATTCAGTCAGTAGCTTCAAACATTTCTGGTATATGAATAACATGATGTTTTTCAATGGCAAAAATCAATGAATATTGTAAATGCACAAACAGTAATTTCTCCGCATTGCAAGGTGCAATTCTGAAATTTTTTGCTTTTTCCTGCTCCTCTTAGCATGATTCAAAGAGAGTGAGATGCCAGCTCCTTTCATTCAGTCAGTAGCTTCAATCATTTCTGGACGTTTTTCAATGGCAAAAATCAATGAATATTGTAAATGCACAAACAGTAATTTCTCCGCATTGCAAGGTGCAATTCTGAAATTTTTTGCTTTTTCCCGCTCCTCTTAGCATGATAAAGAAGATTCAAAGAGATTGAGGTGCCAGCTCCTTTCATTCAGTCAGTAGCTTCAAACATTTCTGGTATATGAATAACATGTTTTTCAATGGCAAAAATCAATGAATATTGTAAATGCACAAACAGTAATTTCTCCGCATTGCAAGGTGCAATTCTGAAATTTTTTGCTTTTTCCTGCTCCTCTTAGCATGATAAAGAAGATTCAAAGAGAGTGAGATGCCAGCTCCTTTCATTCAGTCAGTAGCTTCAATCATTTCTGGACGTTTTTCAATGGCAAAAATCAATGAATATTGTAAATGCACAAACAGTAATTTCTCCGCATTGCAAGGTGCAATTCTGAAATTTTTTGCTTTTTCCTGCTCCTCTTAGCATGATAAAGAAGATTCAAAGAGAGTGAGATGCCAGCTCCTTTCATTCAGTCAGTAGCTTCAATCATTTCTGGACGTTTTTCAATGGCAAAAATCAATGAATATTGTAAATGCACAAACAGTAATTTCTCCGCATTGCAAGGTGCAATTCTGAAATTTTTTGCTTTTTCCTGCTCCTCTTAGCATGATAAAGAAGATTCAAAGAGAGTGAGATGCCAGCTCCTTTCATTCAGTCAGTAGCTTCAAACATTTCTGGTATATGAATAACATGATGTTTTTCAATGGCAAAAATCAATGAATATTGTAAATGCACAAACAGTAATTTCTCCGCATTGCAAGGTGCAAGTCTGAAATTTTTTGCTTTTTCCTGCTCCTCTTAGCATGATAAAGAAGATTCAAAGAGAGTGAGATGCCAGCTACTTTCATTCAGTCAGTAGCTTCAATCATTTCTGGACGTTTTTCAATGGTAAAAATCAATGAATATTGTAAATGCACAAACAGTAATTTCTCCACATTGCAAGGTGCAATTCTAAAATTTTTTGCTTTTTCCTGCTCCTCTTAGCATGATAAAGAAGATTCAAAGAGAGTGAGATGCCAGCTCCTTTCATTCAGTCAGTAGCTTCAAACATTTCTGGTATATGAATAACATGATGTTTTTCAATGGCAAAAATCAATGAATATTGTAAATGCACAAACAGTAATTTCTCCGCATTGCAAGGTGCAATTCTGAAATTTTTTGCTTTTTCCTGCTCCTCTTAGCATGATTCAAAGAGAGTGAGATGCCAGCTCCTTTCATTCAGTCAGTAGCTTCAATCATTTCTGGATGTTTTTCAATGGCAAAAATCAATGAATATTGTAAATGCACAAACAGTAATTTCTCCGCATTGCAAGGTGCAATTCTGAAATTTTTTGCTTTTTCCTGCTCCTCTTAGCATGATAAAGAAGATTCAAAGAGAGTGAGATGTCAGCTCCTTTCATTCAGTCAGTAGCTTCAAACATTTCTGGTATATGAATAACATGATGTTTTTCAATGGCAAAAATCAATGAATATTGTAAATGCACAAACAGTAATTTCTCCGCATTGCAAGGTGCAATTCTGAAATTTTTTGCTTTTTCCTGCTCCTCTTAGCATGATAAAGAAGATTCAAAGAGAGTGAGATGCCAGCTCCTTTCATTCAGTCAGTAGCTACAATCATTTCTGGACGTTTTTCAATGGCAAAAATCAATGAATATTGTAAATGCACAAACAGTAATTTCTCCGCATTGCAAGGTGCAATTCTGAAATTTTTTGCTTTTTCCTGCTCCTCTTAGCATGATAAAGAAGATTCAAAGAGAGTGAGATGCCAGCTCCTTTCATTCAGTCAGTAGCTTCAATCATTTCTGGACGTTTTTCAATGGCAAAAATCAATGAATATTGTAAATGCACAAACTGTAATTTCTCCGCATTGCAAGGTGCAATTCTGAAATTTTTTGCTTTTTCCTGCTCCTCTTAGCATGATAAAGAAGATTCAAAGAGAGTGAGATGCCAGCTCCTTTCATTCAGTCAGTAGCTTCAATCATTTCTGGACGTTTTTCAATGGCAAAAATCAACGAATATTGTAAATGCACAAACAGTAATTTCTCCGCATTGCAAGGTGCAATTCTGAAATTTTTTGCTTTTTCCTGCTCCTCTTAGCATGATAAAGAAGATTCAAAGAGAGTGAGATGCCAGCTCCTTTCATTCAGTCAGTAGCTTCAATCATTTCTGGACGTTTTTCAATGGCAAAAATCAATGAATATTGTAAATGCACAAACTGTAATTTCTCCGCATTGCAAGGTGCAATTCTGAAATTTTTTGCTTTTTCCTGCTCCTCTTAGCATGATAAAGAAGATTCAAAGAGAGTGAGATGCCAGCTCCTTTCATTCAGTCAGTAGCTTCAATCATTTCTGGACGTTTTTCAATGGCAAAAATCAATGAATATTGTAAATGCACAAACAGTAAATTCTCCGCATTGCAAGTTGCAATTCTGAAATTTTTTGCTTTTTCCTGCTCCTCTTAGCATGATAAAGAAGATTCAAAGAGAGTGAGATGCCAGCTCCTTTCCTTCAGTCAGTAGCTTCAATCATTTCTGGTATATGAATAACATGATGTTTTTCAATGGCAAAAATCAATGAATTTTGTAAATGCACAAACAGTAATTTCTCCGCATTGCAAGGCGCAATTCTGAAATTTTTTGCTTTTTCCTGCTCCTCTTAGCATGATAAAGAAGATTCAAAGAGAGTGAGATGCCAGCTCCTTTCATTCAGTCAGTAGCTTCAATCATTTCTGGACATTTTTCAATGGCAAAAATCAATGAATATTGTAAATGCACAAACAGTAATTTCTCCGCATTGCAAGGTGCAATTCTGAAATTTTTTGCTTTTTCCTGCTCCTCTTAGCATGATAAAGAAGATTCAAAGAGAGTGAGATGCCAGCTCCTTTCATTCAGTCAGTAGCTTCAATCATTTCTGGACGTTTTTCAATGGCAAAAATCAATGAATATTGTGAATGCACAAACAGTAATTTCTCCGCATTGCAAGGTGCAATTCTGAAATTTTTTGCTTTTTCCTGCTCCTCTTAGCATGATAAAGAAGATTCAAAGAGAGTGAGGTGCCAGCTCCTTTCATTCAGTCAGGAGCTTCAAACATTTCTGGTATATGAATAACATGTTTTTCAATGGCAAAAATCAATGAATATTGTAAATGCACAAACAGTAAATTCTCCGCATTGCAAGGTGCAATTCTGAAATTTTTTGCTTTTTCCTGCTCCTCTTAGCATGATAAAGAAGATTCAAAGAGAGTGAGATGCCAGCTCCTTTCATTCAGTCAGTAGCTTCAATCATTTCTGGGCGTTTTTCAATGGCAAAAATCAATGAATATTGTAAATGCACAAACTGTAATTTCTCCGCATTGCAAGGTGCAATTCTGAAATTTTTTGCTTTTTCCTGCTCCTCTTAGCATGATAAAGAAGATTCAAAGAGAGTGAGATGCCAGCTCCTTTCATTCAGTCAGTAGCTTCAATCATTTCTGGACGTTTTTCAATGGCAAAAATCAACGAATATTGTAAATGCACAAACAATAATTTCTCCGCATTGCAAGGTGCAATTCTGAAATTTTTTGCTTTTTCCTGCTCCTCTTAGCATGATAAAGAAGATTCAAAGAGAGTGAGATGCCAGCTCCTTTCATTCAGTCAGTAGCTTCAATCATTTCTGGACGTTTTTCAATGGCAAAAATCAATGAATATTGTAAATGCACAAACTGTAATTTCTCCGCATTGCAAGGTGCAATTCTGAAATTTTTTGCTTTTTCCTGCTCCACTTATCATGATAAAGAAGATTCAAAGAGAGTGAGATGCCAGCTCCTTTCATTCAGTCAGTAGCTTCAATCATTTCTGGACGTTTTTCAATGGCAAAAATCAATGAATATTGTAAATGCACAAACAGTAATTTCTCCGCATTGCAAGTTGCAATTCTGAAATTTTTTGCTTTTTCCTGCTCCTCTTAGCATGATAAAGAAGATTCAAAGAGAGTGAGATGCCAGCTCCTTTCATTCAGTCAGTACCTTCAATCATTTCTGGACGTTTTTCAATGGCAAAAATCAATGAATATTGTAAATGCACAAACAGTAATTTCTCCGCATTGCAAGGTGCAATTCTGAAATTTTTTGCTTTTTCCTGCTCCTCTTAGCATGATAAAGAAGATTCAAAGAGAGTGAGATGCCAGCTCCTTTCATTCAGTCAGTAGCTTCAAACATTTCTGGTATATGAATAACATGATGTTTTTCAATGGCAAAAATCAATGAATATTGTAAATGCACAAACAGTAATTTCTCCGCATTGCAAGGTGCAAGTCTGAAATTTTTTGCTTTTTTCTGCTCCTCTTAGCATGATAAAGAAGATTCAAAGAGAGTGAGATGCCAGCTCCTTTCATTCAGTCAGTAGCTTCAAACATTTCTGGTATATGAATAACATGATGTTTTTCAATGGCAAAAATCAATGAATATTGTAAATGCACAAACAGTAATTTCTCCGCATTGCAAGGTGCAAGTCTGAAATTTTTTGCTTTTTCCTGCTCCTCTTAGCATGATAAAGAAGATTCAAAGAGAGTGAGATGCCAGCTCCTTTCATTCAGTCAGTAGCTTCAATCATTTCTGGACGTTTTTCAATGGCAAAAATCAATGAATATTGTAAATGCACAAACAGTAATTTCTCCGCATTGCAAGTTGCAATTCTGAAATTTTTTGCTTTTTCCTGCTCCTCTTAGCATGATAAAGAAGATTCAAAGAGAGTGAGATGCCAGCTCCTTTCATTCAGTCAGTACCTTCAATCATTTCTGGACGTTTTTCAATGGCAAAAATCAATGAATATTGTAAATGCACAAACAGTAATTTCTCCGCATTGCAAGGTGCAATTCTGAAATTTTTTGCTTTTTCCTGCTCCTCTTAGCATGATAAAGAAGATTCAAAGAGAGTGAGATGCCAGCTCCTTTCATTCAGTCAGTAGCTTCAAACATTTCTGGTATATGAATAACATGATGTTTTTCAATGGCAAAAATCAATGAATATTGTAAATGCACAAACAGTAATTTCTCCGCATTGCAAGGTGCAAGTCTGAAATTTTTTGCTTTTTTCTGCTCCTCTTAGCATGATAAAGAAGATTCAAAGAGAGTGAGATGCCAGCTCCTTTCATTCAGTCAGTAGCTTCAAACATTTCTGGTATATGAATAACATGATGTTTTTCAATGGCAAAAATCAATGAATATTGTAAATGCACAAACAGTAATTTCTCCGCATTGCAAGGTGCAAGTCTGAAATTTTTTGCTTTTTCCTGCTCCTCTTAGCATGATAAAGAAGATTCAAAGAGAGTGAGATGCCAGCTACTTTCATTCAGTCAGTAGCTTCAATCATTTCTGGATGTTTTTCAATGGTAAAAATCAATGAATATTGTAAATGCACAAACAGTAATTTCTCCACATTGCAAGGTGCAATTCTGAAATTTTTTGCTTTTTCATGCTCCTCTTAGCATGATAAAGAAGATTCAAAGAGATTGAGATGCCAGCTCCTTTCATTCAGTCAGTAGCTTTAAACATTTCTGGTATATGAATAACATTATGTTTTTCAATGGCAAAAATCAATGAATATTGTAAATGCACAAACAGTAATTTCTCCGCATTGCAAGGTGCAATTCTGAAATTTTTTGCTTTTTCCTGCTCCTCTTAGCATGATAAAGAAGATTCAAAGAGAGTGAGATGCCAGCTCCTTTCATTCAGTCAGTAGCTTCAAACATTTCTGGTATATGAATAACATGATGTTTTTCAATGGCAAAAATCAATGAATATTGTAAATGCACAAACAGTAATTTCTCCGCATTGCAAGGTGCAATTCTGAAATTTTTTGCTTTTCCTGCTCCTCTTAGCATGATAAAGAAGATTCAAAGAGAGTGAGATGCCAGCTCCTTTCATTCAGTCAGTAGCTTGAATCATTTCTGGACGTTTTTCAATGGCAAAAATCAACGAATATTGTAAATGCACAAACAGTAATTTCTCCGCATTGCAAGGTGCAATTCTGAAATTTTTTGCTTTTTCCTGCTCCTCTTAGCATGATAAAGAAGATTCAAAGAGAGTGAGATGCCAGCTCCTTTCATTCAGTCAGTAGCTTCAATCATTTCTGGACGTTTTTCAATGGCAAAAATCAATGAATATTGTAAATGCACAAACTGTAATTTCTCCGCATTGCAAGGTGCAATTCTGAAATTTTTTGCTTTTTCCTGCTCCTCTTAGCATGATAAAGAAGATTCAAAGAGAGTGAGATGCCAGCTCCTTTCATTCAGTCAGTAGCTTCAATAATTTCTGGACGTTTTTCAATGGCAAAAATCAATGAATATTGTAAATGCACAAACAGTAAATTCTCCGCATTGCAAGGTGCAATTCTGAAATTTTTTGCTTTTTCCTGCTCCTCTTAGCATGATAAAGAAGATTCAAAGAGAGTGATATGCCAGCTCCTTTCCTTCAGTCAGTAGCTTCAATCATTTCTGGTATATGAATAACATAATGTTTTTCAATGGCAAAAATCAATGAATTTTGTAAATGCACAAACAGTAATTTCTCCGCATTGCAAGGCGCAATTCTGAAATTTTTTGCTTTTTCCTGCTCCTCTTAGCATGATAAAGAAGATTCAAAGAGAGTGAGATGCCAGCTCCTTTCATTCAGTCAGTAGCTTCAATCATTTCTGGACATTTTTCAATGGCAAAAATCAATGAATATTGTAAATGCACAAACAGTAATTTCTCCGCATTGCAAGGTGCAATTCTGAAATTTTTTGCTTTTTCCTGCTCCTCTTAGCATGATAAAGAAGATTCAAAGAGAGTGAGATGCCAGCTCCTTTCATTCAGTCAGTAGCTTCAATCATTTCTGGACGTTTTTCAATGGCAAAAATCAATGAATATTGTAAATGCACAAACAGTAATTTCTCCGCATTGCAAGGTGCAATTCTGAAATTTTTTGCTTTTTCCTGCTCCTCTTAGCATGATAAAGAAGATTCAAAGAGAGTGAGGTGCCAGCTCCTTTCATTCAGTCAGGAGCTTCAAACATTTCTGGTATATGAATAACATGTTTTTCAATGGCAAAAATCAATGAATATTGTAAATGCACAAACAGTAAATTCTCCGCATTGCAAGGTGCAATTCTGAAATTTTTTGCTTTTTCCTGCTCCTCTTAGCATGATAAAGAAGATTCAAAGAGAGTGAGATGCCAGCTCCTTTCATTCAGTCAGTAGCTTCAATCATTTCTGGACGTTTTTCAATGGCAAAAATCAATGAATATTGTAAATGCACAAACTGTAATTTCTCCGCATTGCAAGGTGCAATTCTGAAATTTTTTGCTTTTTCCTGCTACTCTTAGCATGATAAAGAAGATTCAAAGAGAGTGAGATGCCAGCTCCTTTCATTCAGTCAGTAGCTTCAATCATTTCTGGACGTTTTTCAATGGCAAAAATCAACGAATATTGTAAATGCACAAACAGTAATTTCTCCGCATTGCAAGGTGCAATTCTGAAATTTTTTGCTTTTTCCTGCTCCTCTTAGCATGATAAAGAAGATTCAAAGAGAGTGAGATGCCAGCTCCTTTCATTCAGTCAGTAGCTTCAATCATTTCTGGACGTTTTTCAATGGCAAAAATCAATGAATATTGTAAATGCACAAACTGTAATTTCTCCGCATTGCAAGGTGCAATTCTGAAATTTTTTGCTTTTTCCTGCTCCACTTAGCATGATAAAGAAGATTCAAAGAGAGTGAGATGCCAGCTCCTTTCATTCAGTCAGTAGCTTCAATCATTTCTGGACGTTTTTCAATGGCAAAAATCAATGAATATTGTAAATGCACAAACAGTAATTTCTCCGCATTGCAAGTTGCAATTCTGAAATTTTTTGCTTTTTCCTGCTCCTCTTAGCATGATAAAGAAGATTCAAAGAGAGTGAGATGCCAGCTCCTTTCATTCAGTCAGTACCTTCAATCATTTCTGGACGTTTTTCAATGGCAAAAATCAATGAATATTGTAAATGCACAAACAGTAATTTCTCCGCATTGCAAGGTGCAATTCTGAAATTTTTTGCTTTTTCCTGCTCCTCTTAGCATGATAAAGAAGATTCAAAGAGAGTGAGATGCCAGCTCCTTTCATTCAGTCAGTAGCTTCAAACATTTCTGGTATATGAATAACATGATGTTTTTCAATGGCAAAAATCAATGAATATTGTAAATGCACAAACAGTAATTTCTCCGCATTGCAAGGTGCAAGTCTGAAATTTTTTGCTTTTTTCTGCTCCTCTTAGCATGATAAAGAAGATTCAAAGAGAGTGAGATGCCAGCTCCTTTCATTCAGTCAGTAGCTTCAATCATTTCTGGACGTTTTTCAATGGCAAAAATCAATGAATATTGTAAATGCACAAACAGTAATTTCTCCACATTGCAAGGTGCAATTCTGAAATTTTTTGCTTTTTCATGCTCCTCTTAGCATGATAAAGAAGATTCAAAGAGATTGAGATGCCAGCTCCTTTCATTCAGTCAGTAGCTTCAAACATTTCTGGTATATGAATAACATTATGTTTTTCAATGGCAAAAATCAATGAATATTGTAAATGCACAAACAGTAATTTCTCCGCATTGCAAGGTGCAATTCTGAAATTTTTTGCTTTTTCCTGCTCCTCTTAGCATGATAAAGAAGATTCAAAGAGAGTGAGATGCCAGCTCCTTTCATTCAGTCAGTAGCTTCAAACATTTCTGGTATATGAATAACATGATGTTTTTCAATGGCAAAAATCAATGAATATTGTAAATGCACAAACAGTAATTTCTCCGCATTGCAAGGTGCAAGTCTGAAATTTTTTGCTTTTTCCTGCTCCTCTTAGCATGATAAAGAAGATTCAAAGAGAGTGAGATGCCAGCTACTTTCATTCAGTCAGTAGCTTCAATCATTTCTGGACGTTTTTCAATGGTAAAAATCAATGAATATTGTAAATGCACAAACAGTAATTTCTCCACATTGCAAGGTGCAATTCTGAAATTTTTTGCTTTTTCCTGCTCCTCTTAGCATGATAAAGAAGATTCAAAGAGAGTGAGATGCCAGCTCCTTTCATTCAGTCAGTAGCTTCAAACATTTCTGGTATATGAATAACATGATGTTTTTCAATGGCAAAAATCAATGAATATTGTAAATGCACAAACAGTAATTTCTCCGCATTGCAAGGTGCAATTCTGAAATTTTTTGCTTTTTCCTGCTCCTCTTAGCATGATAAAGAAGATTCAAAGAGAGTGAGATGCCAGCTCCTTTCATTCAGTCAGTAGCTTCAATCATTTCTGGATGTTTTTCAATGGCAAAAATCAATGAATATTGTAAATGCACAAACAGTAATTTCTCCGCATTGCAAGGTGCAATTCTGAAATTTTTTGCTTTTTCCTGCTCCTCTTAGCATGATAAAGAAGATTCAAAGAGAGTGAGATGCCAGCTCCTTTCATTCAGTCAGTAGCTTCAATCATTTCTGGACGTTTTTCAATGGCAAAAATCAATGAATATTGTAAATGCACAAACAGTAATTTCTCCGCATTGCAAGGTGCAATTCTGAAATTTTTTGCTTTTTCCTGCTCCTCTTAGCATGATAAAGAAGATTCAAAGAGAGTGAGATGCCAGCTCCTTTCATTCAGTCAGTACCTTCAATCATTTCTGGACGTTTTTCAATGGCAAAAATCAATGAATATTGTAAATGCACAAACAGTAATTTCTCCGCATTGCAAGGTGCAATTCTGAAATTTTTTGCTTTTTCCCGCTCCTCTTAGCATGATAAAGAAGATTCAAAGAGATTGAGGTGCCAGCTCCTTTCATTCAGTCAGTAGCTTCAAACATTTCTGGTATATGAATAACATGTTTTTCAATGGCAAAAATCAATGAATATTGTAAATGCACAAACAGTAATTTCTCCGCATTGCAAGGTGCAATTCTGAAATTTTTTGCTTTTTCCTGCTCCTCTTAGCATGATAAAGAAGATTCAAAGAGAGTGAGATGCCAGCTCCTTTCATTCAGTCAGTAGCTTCAATCATTTCTGGACGTTTTTCAATGGCAAAAATCAATGAATATTGTAAATGCACAAACAGTAATTTCTCCGCATTGCAAGGTGCAATTCTGAAATTTCTTGCTTTTTCCTGCTCCTCTTAGCATGATAAAGAAGATTCAAAGAGAGTGAGATGCCAGCTCCTTTCATTCAGTCAGTAGCTTCAATCATTTCTGGACGTTTTTCAATGGCAAAAATCAATGAATATTGTAAATGCACAAACAGTAATTTCTCCGCATTGCAAGGTGCAATTCTGAAATTTTTTGCTTTTTCCTGCTCCTCTTAGCATGATAAAGAAGATTCAAAGAGAGTGAGATGCCAGCTCCTTTCATTCAGTCAGTAGCTTCAAACATTTCTGGTATATGAATAACATGATGTTTTTCAATGGCAAAAATCAATGAATATTGTAAATGCACAAACAGTAATTTCTCCGCATTGCAAGGTGCAAGTCTGAAATTTTTTGCTTTTTCCTGCTCCTCTTAGCATGATAAAGAAGATTCAAAGAGAGTGAGATGCCAGCTACTTTCATTCAGTCAGTAGCTTCAATCATTTCTGGACGTTTTTCAATGGTAAAAATCAATGAATATTGTAAATGCACAAACAGTAATTTCTCCACATTGCAAGGTGCAATTCTAAAATTTTTTGCTTTTTCCTGCTCCTCTTAGCATGATAAAGAAGATTCAAAGAGAGTGAGATGCCAGCTCCTTTCATTCAGTCAGTAGCTTCAAACATTTCTGGTATATGAATAACATGATGTTTTTCAATGGCAAAAATCAATGAATATTGTAAATGCACAAACAGTAATTTCTCCGCATTGCAAGGTGCAATTCTGAAATTTTTTGCTTTTTCCTGCTCCTCTTAGCATGATTCAAAGAGAGTGAGATGCCAGCTCCTTTTATTCAGTCAGTAGCTTCAATCATTTCTGGACGTTTTTCAATGGCAAAAATCAATGAATATTGTAAATGCACAAACTAATTTCTCTGCATTGCAAGGTGCAATTCTGAAATTTTTTGCTTTTTCCTGCTCCTCTTAGCATGATAAAGAAGATTCAAAGAGAGTGAGATGTCAGCTCCTTTCATTCAGTCAGTAGCTTCAAACATTTCTGGTATATGAATAACATGATGTTTTTCAATGGCAAAAATCAATGAATATTGTAAATGCACAAACAGTAATTTCTCCGCATTGCAAGGTGCAATTCTGAAATTTTTTGCTTTTTCCTGCTCCTCTTAGCATGATAAAGAAGATTCAAAGAGAGTGAGATGCCAGCTCCTTTCATTCAGTCAGTAGCTTCAAACATTTCTGGTATATGAATAACATGATGTTTTCAATGGCAAAAATCAATGAATATTGTAAATGCACAAACAGTAATTTCTCCGCATTGCAAGGTGCAAGTCTGAAATTTTTTGCTTTTTCCTGCTCCTCTTAGCATGATAAAGAAGATTCAAAGAGAGTGAGATGCCAGCTACTTTCATTCAGTCAGTAGCTTCAATCATTTCTGGACGTTTTTCAATGGTAAAAATCAATGAATATTGTAAATGCACAAACAGTAATTTCTCCACATTGCAAGGTGCAATTCTGAAGTTTTTTGCTTTTTCCTGCTCCTCTTAGCATGATAAAGAAGATTCAAAGAGATTGAGATGCCAGCTCCTTTCAATCAGTCAGTAGCTTCAAACATTTCTGGTATATGAATAACATGATGTTTTTCAATGGAAAAAATCAATGAATATTGTAAATGCACAAACAGTAATTTCTCCGCATTGCAAGGTGCAATTCTGAAATTTTTTGCTTTTTCCTGCTCCTCTTAGCATGATAAAGAAGATTCAAAGAGAGTGAGATGCCAGCTCCTTTCATTCAGTCAGTAGCTTCAAACATTTCTGGTATATCAATAACATGATGTTTTTCAATGGCAAAAATCAATGAATATTGTAAATGCACAAACAGTAATTTCTCCGCATTGCAAGGTGCAAGTCTGAAATTTTTTGCTTTTTCCTGCTCCTCTTAGCATGATAAAGAAGATTCAAAGAGAGTGAGATGCCAGCTACTTTCATTCAGTCAGTAGCTTCAATCATTTCTGGACGTTTTTCAATGGTAAAAATCAATGAATATTGTAAATGCACAAACAGTAATTTCTCCACATTGCAAGGTGCAATTCTGAAATTTTTTGCTTTTTCCTGCTCCTCTTAGCATGATAAAGAAGATTCAAAGAGAGTGAGATGCCAGCTCCTTTCATTCAGTCAGTAGCTTCAAACATTTCTGGTATATGAATAACATGATGTTTTTCAATGGCAAAAATCAATGAATATTGTAAATGCACAAACAGTAATTTCTCCGCATTGCAAGGTGCAATTCTGAAATTTTTTGCTGTTTCCTGCTCCTCTTAGCATGATAAAGATTCAAAGACAGTGAGATGCCAGCTCCTTTCATTCAGTCAGTAGCTTCAATCATTTCTGGACGTTTCTCAATGGCAAAAATCAATGAATATTGTAAATGCACAAACTGTAATTTCTCTGCATTGCAAGGTGCAATTCTGAAATTTTTTGCTTTTTCCTGCTCCTCTTAGCATGATAAAGAAGATTCAAAGAGAGTGAGATGCCAGCTCCTTTCATTCAGTCAGTAGCTTCAATCATTTCTGGACGTTTTTCAATGGCAAAAATCAATGAATTTTGTAAATGCACAAACAGTAATTTCTCCGCATTGCAAGGTGCAATTCTGAAATTTTTTGCTTTTTCCTGCTCCTCTTAGCATGATAAAGAAGATTCAAAGAGAGTGAGATGCCAGCTCCTTTCATTCAGTCAGTACCTTCAATCATTTCTGGACGTTTTTCAATGGCAAAAATCAATGAATATTGTAAATGCACAAACAGTAATTTCTCCGCATTGCAAGGTGCAATTCTGAAATTTTTTGCTTTTTCCCGCTCCTCTTAGCATGATAAAGAAGATTCAAAGAGAGTGAGGTGCCAGCTCCTTTCATTCAGTCAGTAGCTTCAAACATTTCTGGTATATGAATAACATGTTTTTCAATGGCAAAAATCAATGAATATTGTAAATGCACAAACAGTAATTTCTCCGCATTGCAAGGTGCAATTCTGAAATTTTTTGCTTTTTCCTGCTCCTCTTAGCATGATAAAGAAGATTCAAAGAGAGTGAGATGCCAGCTCCTTTCATTCAGTCAGTAGCTTCAATCATTTCTGGACGTTTTTCAATGGCAAAAATCAATGAATATTGTAAATGCACAAACAGTAATTTCTCCGCATTGCAAGGTGGAATTCTGAAATTTTTTGCTTTTTCCTGCTCCTCTTAGCATGATAAAGAAGATTCAAAGAGAGTGAGATGCCAGCTCCTTTCATTCAGTCAGTAGCTTCAATCATTTCTGGACGTTTTTCAATGGCAAAAATCAATGAATATTGTAAATGCACAAACAGTAATTTCTCCGCATTGCAAGGTGCAATTCTGAAATTTTTTGCTTTTTCCTGCTCCTCTTAGCATGATAAAGAAGATTCAAAGAGAGTGAGATGCCAGCTCCTTTCATTCAGTCAGTAGCTTCAAACATTTCTGTTATATGAATAACATGATGTTTTTCAATGGCAAAAATCAATGAATATTGTAAATGCACAAACAGTAATTTCTCCGCATTGCAAGGTGCAAGTCTGAAATTTTTTGCTTTTTCCTGCTCGTCTTAGCATGATAAAGAAGATTCAAAGAGAGTGAGATGCCAGCTACTTTCATTCAGTCAGTAGCTTCAATCATTTCTGGACGTTTTTCAATGGTAAAAATCAATGAATATTGTAAATGCACAAACAGTAATTTCTCCACATTGCAAGGTGCAATTCTGAAATTTTTTGCTTTTTCCTGCTCCTCTTAGCATGATAAAGAAGATTCAAAGAGTGAGGTGCCAGCTCCTTTCATTCAGTCAGTAGCTTCAAACATTTCTGGTATATGAATAACATGTTTTTCAATGGCAAAAATCAATGAATATTGTAAATGCACAAACAGTAATTTCTCCGCATTGCAAGGTGCAATTCTGAATTTTTTTGCTTTTTCCTGCTCCTCTTAGCATGATAAAGAAGATTCAAAGAGAGTGAGATGCCAGCTCCTTTCATTCAGTCAGTAGCTTCAATAATTTCTGGACGTTTTTCAATGGCAAAAATCAATGAATATTGTAAATGCACAAACAGTAATTTCTCCGCATTGCAAGGTGCAATTCTGAAATTTTTTGCTTTTTCCTGCTCCTCTTAGCATGATAAAGAAGATTCAAAGAGAGTGAGATGCCAGCTCCTTTCATTCAGTCAGTAGCTTCAATCATTTCTGGACGTTTTTCAATGGCAAAAATCAATGAATATTGTAAATGCACAAACAGTAATTTCTCCGCATTGCAAGGTGCAATTCTGAAATTTTTTGCTTTTTCCTGCTCCTCTTAGAAGATTCAAAGAGAGTGAGATGCCAGCTCCTTTCATTCAGTCAGTAGCTTCAAACATTTCTGGTATATGAATAACATGTTTTTCAATGGCAAAAATCAATGAATATTGTAAATGCACAAACAGTAATTTCTCCGCATTGCAAGGTGCAAGTCTGAAATTTTTTGCTTTTTCCTGCTCGTCTTAGCATGATAAAGAAGATTCAAAGAGAGTGAGATGCCAGCTACTTTCATTCAGTCAGTAGCTTCAATCATTTCTGGACGTTTTTCAATGGTAAAAATCAATGAATATTGTAAATGCACAAACAGTAATTTCTCCACATTGCAAGGTGCAATTCTGAAATTTTTTGCTTTTCCCTGCTCCTCTTAGCATGATAAAGAAGATTCAAAGAGAGTGAGATGCCAGCTCCTTTCATTCAGTCAGTAGCTTCAAACATTTCTGGTATATGAATAACATGATGTTTTTCAATGGCAAAAATCAATGAATATTGTAAATGCACAAACAGTAATTTCTCCGCATTGCAAGGTGCAATTCTGAAATTTTTTGCTTTTTCCTGCTCCTCTTAGCATGATAAAGAAGATTCAAAGAGAGTGAGATGCCAGCTCCTTTCATTCAGTCAGTAGCTTCAAACATTTCTGGTATATGAATAACATGATGTTTTTCAATGGCAAAAATCAATGAATATTGTAAATGCACAAACAGTAATTTCTCCGCATTGCAAGGTGCAATTCTGAAATTTTTTGCTTTTTCCTGCTCCTCTTAGCATGATAAAGAAGATTCAAAGAGAGTGAGATGCCAGCTCCTTTCATTCAGTCAGTAGCTTCAATCAATTCTGGACGTTTTTCAATGGCAAAAATCAATGAATATTGTAAATGCACAAACAGTAATTTCTCCGCATTGCAAGGTGCAAGTCTGAAATTTTTTGCTTTTTCCTGCTCCTCTTAGCATGATAAAGAAGATTCAAAGAGAGTGAGATGCCAGCTACTTTCATTCAGTCAGTAGCTTCAATCATTTCTGGACGTTTTTCAATGGTAAAAATCAATGAATATTGTAAATGCACAAACAGTAATTTCTCCACATTGCAAGGTGCAATTCTGAAATTTTTTGCTTTTTCCTGCTCCTCTTAGCATGATAAAGAAGATTCAAAGAGAGTGAGATGCCAGCTCCTTTCATTCAGTCAGTAGCTTCAAACATTTCTGGTATATGAATAACATGATGTTTTTCAATGGCAAAAATCAATGAATATTGTAAATGCACAAACAGTAATTTCTCCGCATTGCAAGGTGCAATTCTGAAATTTTTTGCTTTTTCCTGCTCCTCTTAGCATGATAAAGAAGATTCAAAGAGAGTGAGATGCCAGCTCCTTTCATTCAGTCAGTAGCTTCAATCATTTCTGGATGTTTTTCAATGGCAAAAATCAATGAATATTGTAAATGCACAAACAGTAATTTCTCCGCATTGCAAGGTGCAATTCTGAAATTTTTTGCTTTTTCCTGCTCCTCTTAGCATGATAAAGAAGATTCAAAGAGAGTGAGATGCCAGCTCCTTTCATTCAGTCAGTAGCTTCAATCATTTCTGGACGTTTTTCAATGGCAAAAATCAATGAATATTGTAAATGCACAAACAGTAATTTCTCCGCATTGCAAGGTGCAATTCTGAAATTTTTTGCTTTTTCCTGCTCCTCTTAGCATGATAAAGAAGATTCAAAGAGAGTGAGATGCCAGCTCCTTTCATTCAGTCAGTACCTTCAATCATTTCTGGACGTTTTTCAATGGCAAAAATCAATGAATATTGTAAATGCACAAACAGTAATTTCTCCGCATTGCAAGGTGCAATTCTGAAATTTTTTGCTTTTTCCCGCTCCTCTTAGCATGATAAAGAAGATTCAAAGAGATTGAGGTGCCAGCTCCTTTCATTCAGTCAGTAGCTTCAAACATTTCTGGTATATGAATAACATGTTTTTCAATGGCAAAAATCAATGAATATTGTAAATGCACAAACAGTAATTTCTCCGCATTGCAAGGTGCAATTCTGAAATTTTTTGCTTTTTCCTGCTCCTCTTAGCATGATAAAGAAGATTCAAAGAGAGTGAGATGCCAGCTCCTTTCATTCAGTCAGTAGCTTCAATCATTTCTGGACGTTTTTCAATGGCAAAAATCAATGAATATTGTAAATGCACAAACAGTAATTTCTCCGCATTGCAAGGTGCAATTCTGAAATTTCTTGCTTTTTCCTGCTCCTCTTAGCATGATAAAGAAGATTCAAAGAGAGTGAGATGCCAGCTCCTTTCATTCAGTCAGTAGCTTCAATCATTTCTGGACGTTTTTCAATGGCAAAAATCAATGAATATTGTAAATGCACAAACAGTAATTTCTCCGCATTGCAAGGTGCAATTCTGAAATTTTTTGCTTTTTCCTGCTCCTCTTAGCATGATAAAGAAGATTCAAAGAGAGTGAGATGCCAGCTCCTTTCATTCAGTCAGTAGCTTCAAACATTTCTGGTATATGAATAACATGATGTTTTTCAATGGCAAAAATCAATGAATATTGTAAATGCACAAACAGTAATTTCTCCGCATTGCAAGGTGCAAGTCTGAAATTTTTTGCTTTTTCCTGCTCCTCTTAGCATGATAAAGAAGATTCAAAGAGAGTGAGATGCCAGCTACTTTCATTCAGTCAGTAGCTTCAATCATTTCTGGACGTTTTTCAATGGTAAAAATCAATGAATATTGTAAATGCACAAACAGTAATTTCTCCACATTGCAAGGTGCAATTCTAAAATTTTTTGCTTTTTCCTGCTCCTCTTAGCATGATAAAGAAGATTCAAAGAGAGTGAGATGCCAGCTCCTTTCATTCAGTCAGTAGCTTCAAACATTTCTGGTATATGAATAACATGATGTTTTTCAATGGCAAAAATCAATGAATATTGTAAATGCACAAACAGTAATTTCTCCGCATTGCAAGGTGCAATTCTGAAATTTTTTGCTTTTTCCTGCTCCTCTTAGCATGATTCAAAGAGAGTGAGATGCCAGCTCCTTTTATTCAGTCAGTAGCTTCAATCATTTCTGGACGTTTTTCAATGGCAAAAATCAATGAATATTGTAAATGCACAAACTAATTTCTCCGCATTGCAAGGTGCAATTCTGAAATTTTTTGCTTTTTCCTGCTCCTCTTAGCATGATAAAGAAGATTCAAAGAGAGTGAGATGTCAGCTCCTTTCATTCAGTCAGTAGCTTCAAACATTTCTGGTATATGAATAACATGATGTTTTTCAATGGCAAAAATCAATGAATATTGTAAATGCACAAACAGTAATTTCTCCGCATTGCAAGGTGCAATTCTGAAATTTTTTGCTTTTTCCTGCTCCTCTTAGCATGATAAAGAAGATTCAAAGAGAGTGAGATGCCAGCTCCTTTCATTCAGTCAGTAGCTTCAAACATTTCTGGTATATGAATAACATGATGTTTTCAATGGCAAAAATCAATGAATATTGTAAATGCACAAACAGTAATTTCTCCGCATTGCAAGGTGCAAGTCTGAAATTTTTTGCTTTTTCCTGCTCCTCTTAGCATGATAAAGAAGATTCAAAGAGAGTGAGATGCCAGCTACTTTCATTCAGTCAGTAGCTTCAATCATTTCTGGACGTTTTTCAATGGTAAAAATCAATGAATATTGTAAATGCACAAACAGTAATTTCTCCACATTGCAAGGTGCAATTCTGAAGTTTTTTGCTTTTTCCTGCTCCTCTTAGCATGATAAAGAAGATTCAAAGAGATTGAGATGCCAGCTCCTTTCATTCAGTCAGTAGCTTCAAACATTTCTGGTATATGAATAACATGATGTTTTTCAATGGAAAAAATCAATGAATATTGTAAATGCACAAACAGTAATTTCTCCGCATTGCAAGGTGCAATTCTGAAATTTTTTGCTTTTTCCTGCTCCTCTTAGCATGATAAAGAAGATTCAAAGAGAGTGAGATGCCAGCTCCTTTCATTCAGTCAGTAGCTTCAAACATTTCTGGTATATCAATAACATGATGTTTTTCAATGGCAAAAATCAATGAATATTGTAAATGCACAAACAGTAATTTCTCCGCATTGCAAGGTGCAAGTCTGAAATTTTTTGCTTTTTCCTGCTCCTCTTAGCATGATAAAGAAGATTCAAAGAGAGTGAGATGCCAGCTACTTTCATTCAGTCAGTAGCTTCAATCATTTCTGGACGTTTTTCAATGGTAAAAATCAATGAATATTGTAAATGCACAAACAGTAATTTCTCCACATTGCAAGGTGCAATTCTGAAATTTTTTGCTTTTTCCTGCTCCTCTTAGCATGATAAAGAAGATTCAAAGAGAGTGAGATGCCAGCTCCTTTCATTCAGTCAGTAGCTTCAAACATTTCTGGTATATGAATAACATGATGTTTTTCAATGGCAAAAATCAATGAATATTGTAAATGCACAAACAGTAATTTCTCCGCATTGCAAGGTGCAATTCTGAAATTTTTTGCTTTTTCCTGCTCCTCTTAGCATGATAAAGATTCAAAGAGAGTGAGATGCCAGCTCCTTTCATTCAGTCAGTAGCTTCAATCATTTCTGGACGTTTCTCAATGGCAAAAATCAATGAATATTGTAAATGCACAAACTGTAATTTCTCTGCATTGCAAGGTGCAATTCTGAAATTTTTTGCTTTTTCCTGCTCCTCTTAGCATGATAAAGAAGATTCAAAGAGAGTGAGATGCCAGCTCCTTTCATTCAGTCAGTAGCTTCAATCATTTCTGGACGTTTTTCAATGGCAAAAATCAATGAATTTTGTAAATGCACAAACAGTAATTTCTCCGCATTGCAAGGTGCAATTCTGAAATTTTTTGCTTTTTCCTGCTCCTCTTAGCATGATAAAGAAAATTCAAAGAGAGTGAGATGCCAGCTCCTTTCATTCAGTCAGTACCTTCAATCATTTCTGGACGTTTTTCAATGGCAAAAATCAATGAATATTGCAAATGCACAAACAGTAATTTCTCCGCATTGCAAGGTGCAATTCTGAAATTTTTTGCTTTTTCCCGCTCCTCTTAGCATGATAAAGAAGATTCAAAGAGAGTGAGGTGCCAGCTCCTTTCATTCAGTCAGTAGCTTCAAACATTTCTGGTATATGAATAACATGTTTTTCAATGGCAAAAATCAATGAATATTGTAAATGCACAAACAGTAATTTCTCCGCATTGCAAGGTGCAATTCTGAAATTTTTTGCTTTTTCCTGCTCCTCTTAGCATGATAAAGAAGATTCAAAGAGAGTGAGATGCCAGCTCCTTTCATTCAGTCAGTAGCTTCAATCATTTCTGGACGTTTTTCAATGGCAAAAATCAATGAATATTGTAAATGCACAAACAGTAATTTCTCCGCATTGCAAGGTGCAATTCTGAAATTTTTTGCTTTTTCCTGCTCCTCTTAGCATGATAAAGAAGATTCAAAGAGAGTGAGATGCCAGCTCCTTTCATTCAGTCAGTAGCTTCAAACATTTCTGTTATATGAATAACATGATGTTTTTCAATGGCAAAAATCAATGAATATTGTAAATGCACAAACAGTAATTTCTCCGCATTGCAAGGTGCAAGTCTGAAATTTTTTGCTTTTTCCTGCTCGTCTTAGCATGATAAAGAAGATTCAAAGAGAGTGAGATGCCAGCTACTTTCATTCAGTCAGTAGCTTCAATCATTTCTGGACGTTTTTCAATGGTAAAAATCAATGAATATTGTAAATGCACAAACAGTAATTTCTCCACATTGCAAGGTGCAATTCTGAAATTTTTTGCTTTTTCCTGCTCCTCTTAGCATGATAAAGAAGATTCAAAGAGTGAGGTGCCAGCTCCTTTCATTCAGTCAGTAGCTTCAAACATTTCTGGTATATGAATAACATGTTTTTCAATGGCAAAAATCAATGAATATTGTAAATGCACAAACAGTAATTTCTCCGCATTGCAAGGTGCAATTCTGAAATTTTTTGCTTTTTCCTGCTCCTCTTAGCATGATAAAGAAGATTCAAAGAGAGTGAGATGCCAGCTCCTTTCATTCAGTCAGTAGCTTCAATAATTTCTGGACGTTTTTCAATGGCAAAAATCAATGAATATTGTAAATGCACAAACAGTAATTTCTCCGCATTGCAAGGTGCAATTCTGAAATTTTTTGCTTTTTCCTGCTCCTCTTAGCATGATAAAGAAGATTCAAAGAGAGTGAGATGCCAGCTCCTTTCATTCAGTCAGTAGCTTCAATCATTTCTGGACGTTTTTCAATGGCAAAAATCAATGAATATTGTAAATGCACAAACAGTAATTTCTCCGCATTGCAAGGTGCAATTCTGAAATTTTTTGCTTTTTCCTGCTCCTCTTAGCATGATAAAGAAGATTCAAAGAGAGTGAGATGCCAGCTCCTTTCATTCAGTCAGTAGCTTCAAACATTTCTGGTATATGAATAACATGTTTTTCAATGGCAAAAATCAATGAATATTGTAAATGCACAAACAGTAATTTCTCCGCATTGCAAGGTGCAAGTCTGAAATTTTTTGCTTTTTCCTGCTCGTCTTAGCATGATAAAGAAGATTCAAAGAGAGTGAGATGCCAGCTACTTTCATTCAGTCAGTAGCTTCAATCATTTCTGGACGTTTTTCAATGGTAAAAATCAATGAATATTGTAAATGCACAAACAGTAATTTCTCCACATTGCAAGGTGCAATTCTGAAATTTTTTGCTTTTCCCTGCTCCTCTTAGCATGATAAAGAAGATTCAAAGAGAGTGAGATGCCAGCTCCTTTCATTCAGTCAGTAGCTTCAAACATTTCTGGTATATGAATAACATGATGTTTTTCAATGGCAAAAATCAATGAATATTGTAAATGCACAAACAGTAATTTCTCCGCATTGCAAGGTGCAATTCTGAAATTTTTTGCTTTTTCCTGCTCCTCTTAGCATGATAAAGAAGATTCAAAGAGAGTGAGATGCCAGCTCCTTTCATTCAGTCAGTAGCTTCAAACATTTCTGGTATATGAATAACATGATGTTTTTCAATGGCAAAAATCAATGAATATTGTAAATGCACAAACAGTAATTTCTCCGCATTGCAAGGTGCAATTCTGAAATTTTTTGCTTTTTCCTGCTCCTCTTAGCATGATAAAGAAGATTCAAAGAGAGTGAGATGCCAGCTCCTTTCATTCAGTCAGTAGCTTCAATCAATTCTGGACGTTTTTCAATGGCAAAAATCAATGAATATTGTAAATGCACAAACAGTAATTTCTCCGCATTGCAAGGTGCAATTCTGAAATTTTTTACTTTTTCCTGCTCCTCTTAGCATGATAAAGAAGATTCAAAGAGAGTGAGATGCCAGCTCCTTTCATTCAGTCAGTAGCTTCAATCATTTCTGGTATATGAATAACATGATGTTTTTCAATGGCAAAAATCAATGAATATTGTAAATGCACAAACAGTAATTTCTCCGCATTGCAAGGTGCAATTCTGAAATTTTTTGCTTTTTCCTGCTCCTCTTAGCATGATAAACAAGATTCAAAGAGAGTGAGATGCCAGCTCCTTTCATTCAGTCAGTAGCTTCAATCATTTCTGGACGTTTTTCAATGGCAAAAATCAATGAATATTGTAAATGCACAAACAGTAATTTCTCCGCATTGCAAGGTGCAATTCTGAAATTTTTTGCTTTTTCCTGCTCCTCTTAGCATGATAAAGAAGATTCAAAGAGAGTGAGATGCCAGCTCCTTTCATTCAGTCAGTAGCTTCAAACATTTCTGGTATATGAATAACATGATGTTTTTCAATGGCAAAAATCAATGAATATTGTAAATGCACAAACAGTAATTTCTCCGCATTGCAAGGTGCAATTCTGAAATTTTTTGCTTTTTCCTGCTCCTCTTAGCATGATAAAGAAGATTCAAAGAGAGTGAGATGCCAGCTCCTTTCATTCAGTCAGTAGCTTCAATCATTTCTGGACGTTTTTCAATGGCAAAAATCAATGAATATTGTAAATGCACAAACAGTAATTTCTCCGCATTGCAAGGTGCAATTCTGAAATTTTTTGCTTTTTCCTGCTCCTCTTAGCATGATAAAGAAGATTCAAAGAGAGTGAGATGCCAGCTCCTTTCATTCAGTCAGTAGCTTCAATCATTTCTGGACGTTTTTCAATGGCAAAAATCAATGAATATTGTAAATGCACAAACAGTAATTTCTCCACATTGCAAGGTGCAATTCTGAAATTTTTTGCTTTTTCCTGCTCCTCTTAGCATGATAAAGAAGATTCAAAGAGAGTGAGATGCCAGCTCCTTTCATTCAGTCAGTAGCTTCAAACATTTCTGGTATATGAATAACATGATGTTTTTCAATGGCAAAAATCAATGAATATTGTAAATGCACAAACAGTAATTTCTCTGCATTGCAAGGTGCAATTCTGAAATTTTTTGCTTTTTCCTGCTCCTCTTAGCATGATAAAGAAGATTCAAAGAGAGTGAGATGCCAGCTCCTTTCATTCAGTCAGTAGCTTCAAACATTTCTGGTATATGAATAACATGATGTTTTTCAATGGCAAAAATCAATGAATATTGTAAATGCACAAACAGTAATTTCTCCGCATTGCAAGGTGCAATTCTGAAATTTTTTGCTTTTTCCTGCTCCTCTTAGCATGATAAAGAAGATTCAAAGAGAGTGAGATGCCAGCTACTTTCATTCAGTCAGTAGATTCAATCATTTCTGGACGTTTTTCATTGTTAAAAATCAATGAATATTGTAAATGCACAAACAGTAATTTCTCCACATTGCAAGGTGCAATTCTGAAATTTTTTGCTTTTTCCTGCTCCTCTTAGCATGATAATGAAGATTCAAAGAGAGTGAGATGCCAGCTCCTTTCATTCAGTCAGTAGCTTCAAACATTTCTGGTATATGAATAACATGATGTTTTTCAATGGCAAAAATCAATGAATATTGTAAATGCACAAACAGTAATTTCTCCGCATTGCAAGGTGCAATTCTGAAATTTTTTGCTTTTTCCTGCTCCTCTTAGCATGATAAAGAAGATTCAAAGAGAGTGAGATGCCAGCTCCTTTCATTCAGTCAGTAGCTTCAATCATTTCTGGATGTTTTTCAATGGCAAAAATCAATGAATATTGTAAATGCACAAACTGTAATTTCTCCGCATTGCAAGGTGCAATTCTGAAATTTTTTACTTTTTCCTGCTCCTCTTAGCATGATAAAGAAGATTCAAAGAGAGTGAGATGCCAGCTCCTTTCATTCAGTCAGTAGCTTCAATCATTTCTGGACGTTTTTCAATGGCAAAAATCAATGAATATTGTAAATGCACAAACAGTAATTTCTCCGCATTGCAAGGTGCAATTCTGAAATTTTTTGCTTTTTCCTGCTCCTCTTAGCATGATAAAGAAGATTCAAAGAGAGTGAGATGCCAGCTCCTTTCATTCAGTCAGTACTTTCAATCATTTCTGGACGTTTTTCAATGGCAAAAATCAATGAATATTGTAAATGCACAAACAGTAATTTCTCCGCATTGCAAGGTGCAATTCTGAATTTTTTTGCTTTTTCCCGCTCCTCTTAGCATGATAAAGAAGATTCAAAGAGAGTGAGGTGCCAGCTCCTTTCATTCAGTCAGTAGCTTCAAACATTTCTGGTATATGAATAACATGTTTTTCAATGGCAAAAATCAATGAATATTGTAAATGCACAAACAGTAATTTCTCCGCATTGCAAGGTGCAATTCTGAAATTTTTTGCTTTTTCCTGCTCCTCTTAGCATGATAATGAAGATTCAAAGAGAGTGAGATGCCAGCTCCTTTCATTCAGTCAGTAGCTTCAAACATTTCTGGTATATGAATAACATGATGTTTTTCAATGGCAAAAATCAATGAATATTGTAAATGCACAAACAGTAATTTCTCCGCATTGCAAGGTGCAATTCTGAAATTTTTTGCTTTTTCCTGCTCCTCTTAGCATGATAAAGAAGATTCAAAGAGAGTGAGATGCCAGCTCCTTTCATTCAGTCAGTAGCTTCAATCATTTCTGGATGTTTTTCAATGGCAAAAATCAATGAATATTGTAAATGCACAAACTGTAATTTCTCCGCATTGCAAGGTGCAATTCTGAAATTTTTTACTTTTTCCTGCTCCTCTTAGCATGATAAAGAAGATTCAAAGAGAGTGAGATGCCAGCTCCTTTCATTCAGTCAGTAGCTTCAATCATTTCTGGACATTTTTCAATGGCAAAAATCAATGAATATTGTAAATGCACAAACAGTAATTTCTCCGCATTGCAAGGTGCAATTCTGAAATTTTTTGCTTTTTCCTGCTCCTCTTAGCATGATAAAGAAGATTCAAAGAGAGTGAGATGCCAGCTCCTTTCATTCAGTCAGTACTTTCAATCATTTCTGGACGTTTTTCAATGGCAAAAATCAATGAATATTGTAAATGCACAAACAGTAATTTCTCCGCATTGCAAGGTGCAATTCTGAATTTTTTTGCTTTTTCCCGCTCCTCTTAGCATGATAAAGAAGATTCAAAGAGAGTGAAGTGCCAGCTCCTTTCATTCAGTCAGTAGCTTCAATCATTTCTGGACGTTTTTCAATGGTAAAAATCAATGAATATTGTAAATGCACAAACAGTAATTTCTCCACATTGCAAGGTGCAATTCTGAAATTTTTTGCTTTTCCCTGCTCCTCTTAGCATGATAAAGAAGATTCAAAGAGAGTGAGATGCCAGCTCCTTTCATTCAGTCAGTAGCTTCAAACATTTCTGGTATATGAATAACATGATGTTTTTCAATGGCAAAAATCAATGAATATTGTAAATGCACAAACAGTAATTTCTCCGCATTGCAAGGTGCAATTCTGAAATTTTTTGCTTTTTCCTGCTCCTCTTAGCATGATAAAGAAGATTCAAAGAGAGTGAGATGCCAGCTCCTTTCATTCAGTCAGTAGCTTCAAACATTTCTGGTATATGAATAACATGATGTTTTTCAATGGCAAAAATCAATGAATATTGTAAATGCACAAACAGTAATTTCTCCGCATTGCAAGGTGCAATTCTGAAATTTTTTGCTTTTTCCTGCTCCTCTTAGCATGATAAAGAAGATTCAAAGAGAGTGAGATGCCAGCTCCTTTCATTCAGTCAGTAGCTTCAATCAATTCTGGACGTTTTTCAATGGCAAAAATCAATGAATATTGTAAATGCACAAACAGTAATTTCTCCGCATTGCAAGGTGCAATTCTGAAATTTTTTGCTTTTTCCTGCTCCTCTTAGCATGATAAAGAAGATTCAAAGAGCGTGAGATGTCAGCTCCTTTCATTCAGTCAGTAGCTTCAAACATTTCTGGTATATGAATAACATGATGTTTTTCAATGGCAAAAATCAATGAATATTGTAAATGCACAAACAGTAATTTCTCCGCATTGCAAGGTGCAATTCTGAAATTTTTTGCTTTTTCCTGCTCCTCTTAGCATGATAAAGAAGATTCAAAGAGAGTGAGATGCCAGCTCCTTTCATTCAGTCAGTAGCTTCAATCATTTCTGGACGTTTTTCAATGGCAAAAATCAATGAATATTGTAAATGCACAAACAGTAATTTCTCCGCATTGCAAGGTGCAATTCTGAAATTTTTTGCTTTTTCCTGCTCCTCTTAGCATGATAAAGAAGATTCAAAGAGAGTGAGATGCCAGCTCCTTTCGTTCAGTCAGTAGCTTCAATCATTTCTGGACGTTTTTCAATGGCAAAAATCATTGAATATTATAAATGCACAAACAGTAATTTCTCCGCATTGCAAGGTGCAATTCTGAAATTTTTTACTTTTTCCTGCTCCTCTTAGCATGATAAAGAAGATTCAAAGAGAGTGAGATGCCAGCTCCTTTCATTCAGTCAGTAGCTTCAATCATTTCTGGTATATGAATAACATGATGTTTTTCAATGGCAAAAATCAATGAATATTGTAAATGCACAAACAGTAATTTCTCCGCATTGCAAGGTGCAATTCT
Source organism: Phyllobates terribilis (assembly GCF_046119375.1). Lineage (NCBI taxonomy): Eukaryota > Metazoa > Chordata > Amphibia > Anura > Dendrobatidae > Phyllobates > Phyllobates terribilis. The sequence goes on from NW_027364594.1 coordinate 188,734, forward strand.
GAAATTTTTTGCTTTTTCCTGCTCCTCTTAGCATGATAAACAAGATTCAAAGAGAGTGAGATGCCAGCTCCTTTCATTCAGTCAGTAGCTTCAATCATTTCTGGACGTTTTTCAATGGCAAAAATCAATGAATATTGTAAATGCACAAACAGTAATTTCTCCGCATTGCAAGGTGCAATTCTGAAATTTTTTGCTTTTTCCTGCTCCTCTTAGCATGATAAAGAAGATTCAAAGAGAGTGAGATGCCAGCTCCTTTCATTCAGTCAGTAGCTTCAAACATTTCTGGTATATGAATAACATGATGTTTTTCAATGGCAAAAATCAATGAATATTGTAAATGCACAAACAGTAATTTCTCCGCATTGCAAGGTGCAATTCTGAAATTTTTTGCTTTTTCCTGCTCCTCTTAGCATGATAAAGAAGATTCAAAGAGAGAGAGATGCCAGCTCCTTTCATTCAGTCAGTAGCTTCAATCATTTCTGGACGTTTTTCAATGGCAAAAATCAATGAATATTGTAAATGCACAAACAGTAATTTCTCCGCATTGCAAGGTGCAATTCTGAAATTTTTTGCTTTTTCCTGCTCCTCTTAGCATGATAAAGAAGATTCAAAGAGAGTGAGATGCCAGCTCCTTTCATTCAGTCAGTAGCTTCAATCATTTCTGGACGTTTTTCAATGGCAAAAATCAATGAATATTGTAAATGCACAAACAGTAATTTCTCCGCATTGCAAGGTGCAATTCTGAAATTTTTTGCTTTTTCCTGCTCCTCTTAGCATGATAAAGAAGATTCAAAGAGAGTGAGATGCCAGCTCCTTTCATTCAGTCAGTAGCTTCAAACATTTCTGGTATATGAATAACATGATGTTTTTCAATGGCAAAAATCAATGAATATTGTAAATGCACAAACAGTAATTTCTCCGCATTGCAAGGTGCAATTCTGAAATTTTTTGCTTTTTCCTGCTCCTCTTAGCATGATAAAGAAGATTCAAAGAGAGTGAGATGCCAGCTCCTTTCATTCAGTCAGTAGCTTCAATCATTTCTGGACGTTTTTCAATGGCAAAAATCAATGAATATTGTAAATGCACAAACAGTAATTTCTCCGCATTGCAAGGTGCAATTCTGAAATTTTTTGCTTTTTCCTGCTCCTCTTAGCATGATAAAGAAGATTCAAAGAGAGTGAGATGCCAGCTCCTTTCATTCAGTCAGTAGCTTCAATCATTTCTGGACGTTTTTCAATGGCAAAAATCAATGAATATTGTAAATGCACAAACAGTAATTTCTCCACATTGCAAGGTGCAATTCTGAAATTTTTTGCTTTTTCCTGCTCCTCTTAGCATGATAAAGAAGATTCAAAGAGAGTGAGATGCCAGCTCCTTTCATTCAGTCAGTAGCTTCAAACATTTCTGGTATATGAATAACATGATGTTTTTCAATGGCAAAAATCAATGAATATTGTAAATGCACAAACAGTAATTTCTCCGCATTGCAAGGTGCAATTCTGAAATTTTTTGCTTTTTCCTGCTCCTCTTAGCATGATAAAGAAGATTCAAAGAGAGTGAGATGCCAGCTCCTTTCATTCAGTCAGTAGCTTCAAACATTTCTGGTATATGAATAACATGATGTTTTTCAATGGCAAAAATCAATGAATATTGTAAATGCACAAACAGTAATTTCTCCGCATTGCAAGGTGCAATTCTGAAATTTTTTGCTTTTTCCTGCTCCTCTTAGCATGATAAAGAAGATTCAAAGAGAGTGAGATGCCAGCTACTTTCATTCAGTCAGTAGATTCAATCATTTCTGGACGTTTTTCATTGTTAAAAATCAATGAATATTGTAAATGCACAAACAGTAATTTCTCCACATTGCAAGGTGCAATTCTGAAATTTTTTGCTTTTTCCTGCTCCTCTTAGCATGATAATGAAGATTCAAAGAGAGTGAGATGCCAGCTCCTTTCATTCAGTCAGTAGCTTCAAACATTTCTGGTATATGAATAACATGATGTTTTTCAATGGCAAAAATCAATGAATATTGTAAATGCACAAACAGTAATTTCTCCGCATTGCAAGGTGCAATTCTGAAATTTTTTGCTTTTTCCTGCTCCTCTTAGCATGATAAAGAAGATTCAAAGAGAGTGAGATGCCAGCTCCTTTCATTCAGTCAGTAGCTTCAATCATTTCTGGATGTTTTTCAATGGCAAAAATCAATGAATATTGTAAATGCACAAACTGTAATTTCTCCGCATTGCAAGGTGCAATTCTGAAATTTTTTACTTTTTCCTGCTCCTATTAGCATGATAAAGAAGATTCAAAGAGAGTGAGATGCCAGCTCCTTTCATTCAGTCAGTAGCTTCAATCATTTCTGGACGTTTTTCAATGGCAAAAATCAATGAATATTGTAAATGCACAAACAGTAATTTCTCCGCATTGCAAGGTGCAATTCTGAAATTTTTTGCTTTTTCCTGCTCCTCTTAGCATGATAAAGAAGATTCAAAGAGAGTGAGATGCCAGCTCCTTTCATTCAGTCAGTACTTTCAATCATTTCTGGACGTTTTTCAATGGCAAAAATCAATGAATATTGTAAATGCACAAACAGTAATTTCTCCGCATTGCAAGGTGCAATTCTGAATTTTTTTGCTTTTTCCCGCTCCTCTTAGCATGATAAAGAAGATTCAAAGAGAGTGAGGTGCCAGCTCCTTTCATTCAGTCAGTAGCTTCAAACATTTCTGGTATATGAATAACATGTTTTTCAATGGCAAAAATCAATGAATATTGTAAATGCACAAACAGTAATTTCTCCGCATTGCAAGGTGCAATTCTGAAATTTTTTGCTTTTTCCTGCTCCTCTTAGCATGATAATGAAGATTCAAAGAGAGTGAGATGCCAGCTCCTTTCATTCAGTCAGTAGCTTCAAACATTTCTGGTATATGAATAACATGATGTTTTTCAATGGCAAAAATCAATGAATATTGTAAATGCACAAACAGTAATTTCTCCGCATTGCAAGGTGCAATTCTGAAATTTTTTGCTTTTTCCTGCTCCTCTTAGCATGATAAAGAAGATTCAAAGAGAGTGAGATGCCAGCTCCTTTCATTCAGTCAGTAGCTTCAATCATTTCTGGATGTTTTTCAATGGCAAAAATCAATGAATATTGTAAATGCACAAACTGTAATTTCTCCGCATTGCAAGGTGCAATTCTGAAATTTTTTACTTTTTCCTGCTCCTCTTAGCATGATAAAGAAGATTCAAAGAGAGTGAGATGCCAGCTCCTTTCATTCAGTCAGTAGCTTCAATCATTTCTGGACATTTTTCAATGGCAAAAATCAATGAATATTGTAAATGCACAAACAGTAATTTCTCCGCATTGCAAGGTGCAATTCTGAAATTTTTTGCTTTTTCCTGCTCCTCTTAGCATGATAAAGAAGATTCAAAGAGAGTGAGATGCCAGCTCCTTTCATTCAGTCAGTACTTTCAATCATTTCTGGACGTTTTTCAATGGCAAAAATCAATGAATATTGTAAATGCACAAACAGTAATTTCTCCGCATTGCAAGGTGCAATTCTGAATTTTTTTGCTTTTTCCCGCTCCTCTTAGCATGATAAAGAAGATTCAAAGAGAGTGAGATGCCAGCTCCTTTCATTCCGTCAGTAGCTTCAATCATTTCTGGACATTTTTCAATGGCAAAAATCAATGAATATTGTAAATGCACAAACAGTAATTTCTCCGCATTGCAAGGTGCAATTCTGAAATTTTTTGCTTTTTCCTGCTCCTCTTAGCATGATAAAGAAGATTCAAAGAGAGTGAGATGCCAGCTACTTTCATTCAGTCAGTAGATTCAATCATTTCTGGACGTTTTTCATTGTTAAAAATCAATGAATATTGTAAATGCACAAACAGTAATTTCTCCACATTGCAAGGTGCAATTCTGAAATTTTTTGCTTTTTCCTGCTCCTCTTAGCATGATAATGAAGATTCAAAGAGAGTGAGATGCCAGCTCCTTTCATTCAGTCAGTAGCTTCAAACATTTCTGGTATATGAATAACATGATGTTTTTCAATGGCAAAAATCAATGAATATTGTAAATGCACAAACAGTAATTTCTCCGCATTGCAAGGTGCAATTCTGAAATTTTTTGCTTTTTCCTGCTCCTCTTAGCATGATAAAGAAGATTCAAAGAGAGTGAGATGCCAGCTCCTTTCATTCAGTCAGTAGCTTCAATCATTTCTGGATGTTTTTCAATGGCAAAAATCAATGAATATTGTAAATGCACAAACTGTAATTTCTCCGCATTGCAAGGTGCAATTCTGAAATTTTTTACTTTTTCCTGCTCCTCTTAGCATGATAAAGAAGATTCAAAGAGAGTGAGATGCCAGCTCCTTTCATTCAGTCAGTAGCTTCAATCATTTCTGGACGTTTTTCAATGGCAAAAATCAATGAATATTGTAAATGCACAAACAGTAATTTCTCCGCATTGCAAGGTGCAATTCTGAAATTTTTTGCTTTTTCCTGCTCCTCTTAGCATGATAAAGAAGATTCAAAGAGAGTGAGATGCCAGCTCCTTTCATTCAGTCAGTACTTTCAATCATTTCTGGACGTTTTTCAATGGCAAAAATCAATGAATATTGTAAATGCACAAACAGTAATTTCTCCGCATTGCAAGGTGCAATTCTGAATTTTTTTGCTTTTTCCCGCTCCTCTTAGCATGATAAAGAAGATTCAAAGAGAGTGAGGTGCCAGCTCCTTTCATTCAGTCAGTAGCTTCAAACATTTCTGGTATATGAATAACATGTTTTTCAATGGCAAAAATCAATGAATATTGTAAATGCACAAACAGTAATTTCTCCGCATTGCAAGGTGCAATTCTGAAATTTTTTGCTTTTTCCTGCTCCTCTTAGCATGATAATGAAGATTCAAAGAGAGTGAGATGCCAGCTCCTTTCATTCAGTCAGTAGCTTCAAACATTTCTGGTATATGAATAACATGATGTTTTTCAATGGCAAAAATCAATGAATATTGTAAATGCACAAACAGTAATTTCTCCGCATTGCAAGGTGCAATTCTGAAATTTTTTGCTTTTTCCTGCTCCTCTTAGCATGATAAAGAAGATTCAAAGAGAGTGAGATGCCAGCTCCTTTCATTCAGTCAGTAGCTTCAATCATTTCTGGATGTTTTTCAATGGCAAAAATCAATGAATATTGTAAATGCACAAACTGTAATTTCTCCGCATTGCAAGGTGCAATTCTGAAATTTTTTACTTTTTCCTGCTCCTCTTAGCATGATAAAGAAGATTCAAAGAGAGTGAGATGCCAGCTCCTTTCATTCAGTCAGTAGCTTCAATCATTTCTGGACATTTTTCAATGGCAAAAATCAATGAATATTGTAAATGCACAAACAGTAATTTCTCCGCATTGCAAGGTGCAATTCTGAAATTTTTTGCTTTTTCCTGCTCCTCTTAGCATGATAAAGAAGATTCAAAGAGAGTGAGATGCCAGCTCCTTTCATTCAGTCAGTACTTTCAATCATTTCTGGACGTTTTTCAATGGCAAAAATCAATGAATATTGTAAATGCACAAACAGTAATTTCTCCGCATTGCAAGGTGCAATTCTGAATTTTTTTGCTTTTTCCCGCTCCTCTTAGCATGATAAAGAAGATTCAAAGAGAGTGAAGTGCCAGCTCCTTTCATTCAGTCAGTAGCTTCAATCATTTCTGGACGTTTTTCAATGGTAAAAATCAATGAATATTGTAAATGCACAAACAGTAATTTCTCCACATTGCAAGGTGCAATTCTGAAATTTTTTGCTTTTCCCTGCTCCTCTTAGCATGATAAAGAAGATTCAAAGAGAGTGAGATGCCAGCTCCTTTCATTCAGTCAGTAGCTTCAAACATTTCTGGTATATGAATAACATGATGTTTTTCAATGGCAAAAATCAATGAATATTGTAAATGCACAAACAGTAATTTCTCCGCATTGCAAGGTGCAATTCTGAAATTTTTTGCTTTTTCCTGCTCCTCTTAGCATGATAAAGAAGATTCAAAGAGAGTGAGATGCCAGCTCCTTTCATTCAGTCAGTAGCTTCAAACATTTCTGGTATATGAATAACATGATGTTTTTCAATGGCAAAAATCAATGAATATTGTAAATGCACAAACAGTAATTTCTCCGCATTGCAAGGTGCAATTCTGAAATTTTTTGCTTTTTCCTGCTCCTCTTAGCATGATAAAGAAGATTCAAAGAGAGTGAGATGCCAGCTCCTTTCATTCAGTCAGTAGCTTCAATCAATTCTGGACGTTTTTCAATGGCAAAAATCAATGAATATTGTAAATGCACAAACAGTAATTTCTCCGCATTGCAAGGTGCAATTCTGAAATTTTTTGCTTTTTCCTGCTCCTCTTAGCATGATAAAGAAGATTCAAAGAGCGTGAGATGTCAGCTCCTTTCATTCAGTCAGTAGCTTCAAACATTTCTGGTATATGAATAACATGATGTTTTTCAATGGCAAAAATCAATGAATATTGTAAATGCACAAACAGTAATTTCTCCGCATTGCAAGGTGCAATTCTGAAATTTTTTGCTTTTTCCTGCTCCTCTTAGCATGATAAAGAAGATTCAAAGAGAGTGAGATGCCAGCTCCTTTCATTCAGTCAGTAGCTTCAATCATTTCTGGACATTTTTCAATGGCAAAAATCAATGAATATTGTAAATGCACAAACAGTAATTTCTCCGCATTGCAAGGTGCAATTCTGAAATTTTTTGCTTTTTCCTGCTCCTCTTAGCATGATAAAGAAGATTCAAAGAGAGTGAGATGCCAGCTCCTTTCGTTCAGTCAGTAGCTTCAATCATTTCTGGACGTTTTTCAATGGCAAAAATCATTGAATATTATAAATGCACAAACAGTAATTTCTCCGCATTGCAAGGTGCAATTCTGAAATTTTTTACTTTTTCCTGCTCCTCTTAGCATGATAAAGAAGATTCAAAGAGAGTGAGATGCCAGCTCCTTTCATTCAGTCAGTAGCTTCAATCATTTCTGGCATATGAATAACATGATGTTTTTCAATGGCAAAAATCAATGAATATTGTAAATGCACAAACAGTAATTTCTCCGCATTGCAAGGTGCAATTCTGAAATTTTTTGCTTTTTCCTGCTCCTCTTAGCATGATAAACAAGATTCAAAGAGAGTGAGATGCCAGCTCCTTTCATTCAGTCAGTAGCTTCAATCATTTCTGGACGTTTTTCAATGGCAAAAATCAATGAATATTGTAAATGCACAAACAGTAATTTCTCCGCATTGCAAGGTGCAATTCTGAAATTTTTTGCTTTTTCCTGCTCCTCTTAGCATGATAAAGAAGATTCAAAGAGAGTGAGATGCCAGCTCCTTTCATTCAGTCAGTAGCTTCAAACATTTCTGGTATATGAATAACATGATGTTTTTCAATGGCAAAAATCAATGAATATTGTAAATGCACAAACAGTAATTTCTCCGCATTGCAAGGTGCAATTCTGAAATTTTTTGCTTTTTCCTGCTCCTCTTAGCATGATAAAGAAGATTCAAAGAGAGAGAGATGCCAGCTCCTTTCATTCAGTCAGTAGCTTCAATCATTTCTGGACGTTTTTCAATGGCAAAAATCAATGAATATTGTAAATGCACAAACAGTAATTTCTCCGCATTGCAAGGTGCAATTCTGAAATTTTTTGCTTTTTCCTGCTCCTCTTAGCATGATAAAGAAGATTGAAAGAGAGTGAGATGCCAGCTCCTTTCATTCAGTCAGTAGCTTCAATCATTTCTGGACGTTTTTCAATGGCAAAAATCAATGAATATTGTAAATGCACAAACAGTAATTTCTCCGCATTGCAAGGTGCAATTCTGAAATGTTTTGCTTTTTCCTGCTCCTCTTAGCATGATAAAGAAGATTCAAAGAGAGTGAGATGCCAGCTCCTTTCATTCAGTCAGTAGCTTCAATCATTTCTGGACGTTTTTCAATGGCAAAAATCAATGAATATTGTAAATGCACAAACTGTAATTTCTCCGCATTGCAAGGTGCAATTCTGAAATTTTTTGCTTTTTCCTGCTCCTCTTAGCATGATAAAGAAGATTCAAAGAGAGTGAGATGCCAGCTCCTTTCATTCAGTCAGTAGCTTCAAACATTTCTGGTATATGAATAACATGATGTTTTTCAATGGCAAAAATCAATGAATATTGTAAATGCACAAACAGTAATTTCTCCGCATTGCAAGGTGCAATTCTGAAATTTTTTGCTTTTTCCTGCTCCTCTTAGCATGATAAAGAAGATTCAAAGAGAGTGAGATGCCAGCTCCTTTCATTCAGTCAGTAGCTTCAAACATTTCTGGTATATGAATAACATGATGTTTTTCAATGGCAAAAATCAATGAATATTGTAAATGCACAAACAGTAATTTCTCCGCATTGCAAGGTGCAATTCTGAAATTTTTTGCTTTTTCCTGCTCCTCTTAGCATGATAAAGAAGATTCAAAGAGAGTGAGATGCCAGCTCCTTTCATTCAGTCAGTAGCTTCAATCATTTCTGGACGTTTTTCAATGGCAAAAATCAATGAATATTGTAAATGCACAAACAGTAATTTCTCCGCATTGCAAGGTGCAATTCTGAAATTTTTTGCTTTTTCCTGCTCCTCTTAGCATGATAAAGAAGATTCAAAGAGAGTGAGATGCCAGCTCCTTTCATTCAGTCAGTAGCTTCAATCATTTCTGGACGTTTTTCAATGGCAAAAATCAATGAATATTGTAAATGCACAAACAGTAATTTCTCCGCATTGCAAGGTGCAATTCTGAAATTTTTTGCTTTTTCCTGCTCCTCTTAGCATGATAAAGAAGATTCAAAGAGAGTGAGATGCCAGCTCCTTTCATTCAGTCAGTAGCTTCAAACATTTCTGGTATATGAATAACATGATGTTTTTCAATGGCAAAAATCAATGAATATTGTAAATGCACAAACAGTAATTTCTCCGCATTGCAAGGTGCAATTCTGAAATTTTTTGCTTTTTCCTGCTCCTCTTAGCATGATAAAGAAGATTCAAAGAGAGTGAGATGCCAGCTCCTTTCATTCAGTCAGTAGCTTCAATCATTTCTGGACGTTTTTCAATGGCAAAAATCAATGAATATTGTAAATGCACAAACAGTAATTTCTCCGCATTGCAAGGTGCAATTCTGAAATGTTTTGCTTTTTCCTGCTCCTCTTAGCATGATAAAGAAGATTCAAAGAGCGTGAGATGTCAGCTCCTTTCATTCAGTCAGTAGCTTCAAACATTTCTGGTATATGAATAACATGATGTTTTTCAAAGGCAAAAATCAATGAATATTGTAAATGCACAAACAGTAATTTCTCCGCATTGCAAGGTGCAATTCTGAAATTATTTGCTTTTTCCTGCTCCTCTTAGCATGATAAAGAAGATTCAAAGAGAGTGAGATGCCAGCTCCTTTCATTCAGTCAGTAGCTTCAATCATTTCTGGACATTTTTCAATGGCAAAAATCAATGAATATTGTAAATGCACAAACAGTAATTTCTCCGCATTGCAAGGTGCAATTCTGAAATTTTTTGCTTTTTCCTGCTCCTCTTAGCATGATAAAGAAGATTCAAAGAGAGTGAGATGCCAGCTCCTTTCGTTCAGTCAGTAGCTTCAATCATTTCTGGACGTTTTTCAATGGCAAAAATCATTGAATATTATAAATGCACAAACAGTAATTTCTCCGCATTGCAAGGTGCAATTCTGAAATTTTTTACTTTTTCCTGCTCCTCTTAGCATGATAAAGAAGATTCAAAGAGAGTGAGATGCCAGCTCCTTTCATTCAGTCAGTAGCTTCAATCATTTCTGGTATATGAATAACATGATGTTTTTCAATGGCAAAAATCAATGAATATTGTAAATGCACAAACAGTAATTTCTCCGCATTGCAAGGTGCAATTCTGAAATTTTTTGCTTTTTCCTGCTCCTCTTAGCATGATAAACAAGATTCAAAGAGAGTGAGATGCCAGCTCCTTTCATTCAGTCAGTAGCTTCAATCATTTCTGGACGTTTTTCAATGGCAAAAATCAATGAATATTGTAAATGCACAAACAGTAATTTCTCCGCATTGCAAGGTGCAATTCTGAAATTTTTTGCTTTTTCCTGCTCCTCTTAGCATGATAAAGAAGATTCAAAGAGCGTGAGATGTCAGCTCCTTTCATTCAGTCAGTAGCTTCAAACATTTCTGGTATATGAATAACATGATGTTTTTCAATGGCAAAAATCAATGAATATTGTAAATGCACAAACAGTAATTTCTCCGCATTGCAAGGTGCAATTCTGAAATTTTTTGCTTTTTCCTGCTCCTCTTAGCATGATAAAGAAGATTCAAAGAGAGTGAGATGCCAGCTCCTTTCATTCAGTCAGTAGCTTCAATCATTTCTGGACATTTTTCAATGGCAAAAATCAATGAATATTGTAAATGCACAAACAGTAATTTCTCCGCATTGCAAGGTGCAATTCTGAAATTTTTTGCTTTTTCCTGCTCCTCTTAGCATGATAAAGAAGATTCAAAGAGAGTGAGATGCCAGCTCCTTTCGTTCAGTCAGTAGCTTCAATCATTTCTGGACGTTTTTCAATGGCAAAAATCATTGAATATTATAAATGCACAAACAGTAATTTCTCCGCATTGCAAGGTGCAATTCTGAAATTTTTTACTTTTTCCTGCTCCTCTTAGCATGATAAAGAAGATTCAAAGAGAGTGAGATGCCAGCTCCTTTCATTCAGTCAGTAGCTTCAATCATTTCTGGTATATGAATAACATGATGTTTTTCAATGGCAAAAATCAATGAATATTGTAAATGCACAAACAGTAATTTCTCCGCATTGCAAGGTGCAATTCTGAAATTTTTTGCTTTTTCCTGCTCCTCTTAGCATGATAAACAAGATTCAAAGAGAGTGAGATGCCAGCTCCTTTCATTCAGTCAGTAGCTTCAATCATTTCTGGACGTTTTTCAATGGCAAAAATCAATGAATATTGTAAATGCACAAACAGTAATTTCTCCGCATTGCAATGTGCAATTCTGAAATTTTTTGCTTTTTCCTGCTCCTCTTAGCATGATAAAGAAGATTCAAAGAGAGTGAGATGCCAGCTCCTTTCATTCAGTCAGTAGCTTCAAACATTTCTGGTATATGAATAACATGATGTTTTTCAATGGCAAAAATCAATGAATATTGTAAATGCACAAACAGTAATTTCTCCGCATTGCAAGGTGCAATTCTGAAATTTTTTGCTTTTTCCTGCTCCTCTTAGCATGATAAAGAAGATTCAAAGAGAGAGAGATGCCAGCTCCTTTCATTCAGTCAGTAGCTTCAATCATTTCTGGACGTTTTTCAATGGCAAAAATCAATGAATATTGTAAATGCACAAACAGTAATTTCTCCGCATTGCAAGGTGCAATTCTGAAATTTTTTGCTTTTTCCTGCTCCTCTTAGCATGATAAAGAAGATTCAAAGAGAGTGAGATGCCAGCTCCTTTCATTCAGTCAGTAGCTTCAATCATTTCTGGACGTTTTTCAATGGCAAAAATCAATGAATATTGTAAATGCACAAACAGTAATTTCTCCGCATTGCAAGGTGCAATTCTGAAATGTTTTGCTTTTTCCTGCTCCTCTTAGCATGATAAAGAAGATTCAAAGAGAGTGAGATGCCAGCTCCTTTCATTCAGTCAGTAGCTTCAATCATTTCTGGACGTTTTTCAATGGCAAAAATCAATGAATATTGTAAATGCACAAACTGTAATTTCTCCGCATTGCAAGGTGCAATTCTGAAATTTTTTGCTTTTTCCTGCTCCTCTTAGCATGATAAAGAAGATTCAAAGAGAGTGAGATGCCAGCTCCTTTCATTCAGTCAGTAGCTTCAAACATTTCTGGTATATGAATAACATGATGTTTTTCAATGGCAAAAATCAATGAATATTGTAAATGCACAAACAGTAATTTCTCCGCATTGCAAGGTGCAATTCTGAAATTTTTTGCTTTTTCCTGCTCGTCTTAGCATGATAAAGAAGATTCAAAGAGAGTGAGATGCCAGCTCCTTTCATTCAGTCAGTAGCTTCAAACATTTCTGGTATATGAATAACATGATGTTTTTCAATGGCAAAAATCAATGAATATTGTAAATGCACAAACAGTAATTTCTCCGCATTGCAAGGTGCAATTCTGAAATTTTTTGCTTTTTCCTGCTCCTCTTAGCATGATAAAGAAGATTCAAAGAGAGTGAGATGCCAGCTCCTTTCATTCAGTCAGTAGCTTCAATCATTTCTGGATGTTTTTCAATGGCAAAAATCAATGAATATTGTAAATGCACAAACAGTAATTTCTCCGCATTGCAAGGTGCAATTCTGAAATTTTTTGCTTTTTCCTGCTCCTCTTAGCATGATAAAGAAGATTCAAAGAGAGTGAGATGCCAGCTCCTTTCATTCAGTCAGTAGCTTCAATCATTTCTGGACGTTTTTCAATGGCAAAAATCAATGAATATTGTAAATGCACAAACAGTAATTTCTCCGCATTGCAAGGTGCAATTCTGAAATTTTTTGCTTTTTCCTGCTCCTCTTAGCATGATAAAGAAGATTCAAAGAGAGTGAGATGCCAGCTCCTTTCATTCAGTCAGTAGCTTCAAACATTTCTGGTATATGAATAACATGATGTTTTTCAATGGCAAAAATCAATGAATATTGTAAATGCACAAACAGTAATTTCTCCGCATTGCAAGGTGCAATTCTGAAATTTTTTGCTTTTTCCTGCTCCTCTTAGCATGATAAAGAAGATTCAAAGAGAGTGAGATGCCAGCTCCTTTCATTCAGTCAGTAGCTTCAATCATTTCTGGACGTTTTTCAATGGCAAAAATCAATGAATATTGTAAATGCACAAACAGTAATTTCTCCGCATTGCAAGGTGCAATTCTGAAATGTTTTGCTTTTTCCTGCTCCTCTTAGCATGATAAAGAAGATTCAAAGAGCGTGAGATGTCAGCTCCTTTCATTCAGTCAGTAGCTTCAAACATTTCTGGTATATGAATAACATGATGTTTTTCAAAGGCAAAAATCAATGAATATTGTAAATGCACAAACAGTAATTTCTCCGCATTGCAAGGTGCAATTCTGAAATTATTTGCTTTTTCCTGCTCCTCTTAGCATGATAAAGAAGATTCAAAGAGAGTGAGATGCCAGCTCCTTTCGTTCAGTCAGTAGCTTCAATCATTTCTGGACGTTTTTCAATGGCAAAAATCATTGAATATTATAAATGCACAAACAGTAATTTCTCCGCATTGCAAGGTGCAATTCTGAAATTTTTTACTTTTTCCTGCTCCTCTTAGCATGATAAAGAAGATTCAAAGAGAGTGAGATGCCAGCTCCTTTCATTCAGTCAGTAGCTTCAATCATTTCTGGTATATGAATAACATGATGTTTTTCATTGGCAAAAATCAATGAATATTGTAAATGCACAAACAGTAATTTCTCCGCATTGCAAGGTGCAATTCTGAAATTTTTTGCTTTTTCCTGCTCCTCTTAGCATGATAAACAAGATTCAAAGAGAGTGAGATGCCAGCTCCTTTCATTCAGTCAGTAGCTTCAATCATTTCTGGACGTTTTTCAATGGCAAAAATCAATGAATATTGTAAATGCACAAACAGTAATTTCTCCGCATTGCAAGGTGCAATTCTGAAATTTTTTGCTTTTTCCTGCTCCTCTTAGCATGATAAAGAAGATTCAAAGAGAGTGAGATGCCAGCTCCTTTCATTCAGTCAGTAGCTTCAAACATTTCTGGTATATGAATAACATGTTTTTCAATGGCAAAAATCAATGAATATTGTAAATGCACAAACAGTAATTTCTCCGCATTGCAAGGTGCAATTCTGAAATTTTTTGCTTTTTCCTGCTCCTCTTAGCATGATAAAGAAGATTCAAAGAGAGTGAGATGCCAGCTCCTTTCATTCAGTCAGTAGCTTCAATCATTTCTGGACGTTTTTCAATGGCAAAAATCAATGAATATTGTAAATGCACAAACAGTAATTTCTCCGCATTGCAAGGTGCAATTCTGAAATTTTTTGCTTTTTCCTGCTCCTCTTAGCATGATAAAGAAGATTCAAAGAGAGTGAGATGCCAGCTCCTTTCATTCAGTCAGTAGCTTCAATCATTTCTGGACGTTTTTCAATGGCAAAAATCAATGAATATTGTAAATGCACAAACAGTAATTTCTCCGCATTGCAAGGTGCAATTCTGAAATTTTTTGCTTTTTCCTGCTCCTCTTAGCATGATAAAGAAGATTCAAAGAGAGTGAGATGCCAGCTCCTTTCATTCAGTCAGTAGCTTCAAACATTTCTGGTATATGAATAACATGATGTTTTTCAATGGCAAAAATCAATGAATATTGTAAATGCACAAACAGTAATTTCTCCGCATTGCAAGGTGCAAGTCTGAAATTTTTTGCTTTTTCCTGCTCCTCTTAGTATGATAAAGAAGATTCAAAGAGAGTGAGATGCCAGCTACTTTCATTCAGTCAGTAGCTTCAATCATTTCTGGACGTTTTTCAATGGTAAAAATCAATGAATATTGTAAATGCACAAACAGTAATTTCTCCACATTGCAAGGTGCAATTCTGAAATTTTTTGCTTTTTCCTGCTCCTCTTAGCATGATAAAGAAGATTCAAAGAGAGTGAGATGCCAGCTCCTTTCATTCAGTCAGTAGCTTCAAACATTTCTGGTATATGAATAACATGATGTTTTTCAATGGCAAAAATCAATGAATATTGTAAATGCACAAACAGTAATTTCTCCGCATTGCAAGGTGCAATTCTGAAATTTTTTGCTTTTTCCTGCTCCTCTTAGCATGATAAAGAAGATTCAAAGAGAGTGAGATGCCAGCTCCTTTCATTCAGTCAGTAGCTTCAAACATTTCTGGTATATGAATAACATGATGTTTTTCAATGGCAAAAATCAATGAATATTGTAAATACACAAACAGTAATTTCTCCGCATTGCAAGGTGCAATTCTGAAATTTTTTGCTTTTTCCTGCTCCTCTTAGCATGATAAAGAAGATTCAAAGAGAGTGAGATGCCAGCTACTTTCATTCAGTCAGTAGATTCAATCATTTCTGGACGTTTTTCATTGTTAAAAATCAATGAATATTGTAAATGCACAAACAGTAATTTCTCCACATTGCAAGGTGCAATTCTGAAATTTTTTGCTTTTTCCTGCTCCTCTTAGCATGATAATGAAGATTCAAAGAGAGTGAGATGCCAGCTCCTTTCATTCAGTCAGTAGCTTCAAACATTTCTGGTATATGAATAACATGATGTTTTTCAATGGCAAAAATCAATGAATATTGTAAATGCACAAACAGTAATTTCTCCGCATTGCAAGGTGCAATTCTGAAATTTTTTGCTTTTTCCTGCTCCTCTTAGCCTGATAAAGAAGATTCAAAGAGAGTGAGATGCCAGCTCCTTTCATTCAGTCAGTAGCTTCAATCATTTCTGGATGTTTTTCAATGGCAAAAATCAATGAATATTGTAAATGCACAAACTGTAATTTCTCCGCATTGCAAGGTGCAATTCTGAAATTTTTTACTTTTTCCTGCTCCTCTTAGCATGATAAAGAAGATTCAAAGAGAGTGAGATGCCAGCTCCTTTCATTCAGTCAGTAGCTTCAATCATTTCTGGACGTTTTTCAATGGCAAAAATCAATGAATATTGTAAATGCACAAACAGTAATTTCTCCGCATTGCAAGGTGCAATTCTGAAATTTTTTGCTTTTTCCTGCTCCTCTTAGCATGATAAAGAAGATTCAAAGAGAGTGAGATGCCAGCTCCTTTCATTCAGTCAGTACTTTCAATCATTTCTGGACGTTTTTCAATGGCAAAAATCAATGAATATTGTAAATGCACAAACAGTAATTTCTCCGCATTGCAAGGTGCAATTCT